>NC_068406.1:11201375-11333875 GCF_023724105.1 Carassius gibelio
TCTGTGTTCATGCAAAGAGGTTGTTTTCTCCTACTTTTCCATGAGGATTTATTAAAGAATCTGTTTGTTTGACTATCTGTCTCCTTCGTGCTCCTTCAAGCTCCTTTCCCCCCGCAACCCCTGACAAAACACAGTAGTTGAACCTTTTGATATATTTATATATTGTTTTTGGCACTGTGGTCATGGGTGCTAAAATAAGCTTTTAAATAACATTTTCAAAATGTGACTCATTTCTTGCGATTTTTGTGGTGATACAGGCTGAGCGAATAGAAATTATTAACAGCATATGCAGAGTTTCTATTTGGGCTGTAACGTGTTTGCAGCGTTGAGCAAAGCAGTGCTGAAACTTGCATGCACATGAATTATAACACATGAATTGTAGACATTATGAAAGATCCATTATGCATATGTTTATTGTGCTATAATAGAGATTTGTGAGATGTCTTTAGAGATTATAAATGAAGCACTCTTTACTGATATTCTGCCAAACCATGTACGCAGCAGTTGCTTGCTTTAGTTAAAAATAACAGTGTTCTGTGAATGGGGATGTTTTAATAACAAATACTTATCGGGAGCATGTATGCTAGGATTTCATACATTTCATGGAGAAAAAAGTTGTGCAACTAATTACTAATTACTTTTGAAACAAAGTAATCAGAACAGTAACGTGATTTCTTTTAAAAGGAGTAATCAGTAATTTGATTAAATCTTCAGAGTAACATGAGCAACACTGGTCTTGAATCAATAACCGCTTCTTTGTATGTTGAGCCTATGGGACTCGAACACATCTATAGGCTCTATCAAGCCCCTCAATCACATGCTTTGAATGGGTTTCATGCGACACTAAGCCGCAGACAGTCATATGTGTAACAAGCTGAACTGTGGCCTTATCTTGTGTGTGAGAGAGATCATCTTTCAAGTTTGATCCTGGTAAAAGGATTTTCAAAGTCATGGCTTTAATGTGACCTGAAAACCCCCCAGTCTCACAAACCAGCGCCCTTTCACAGCACCAGAGGGCTGTAGTGGTGACTAATTAGTCTAAGGGGGCAGACACACACACACACACACACACACACACACACACACACACACACACACACACACACAAGGTAAGCCTGTTAGTCACATAGGCGAGTACACAACTGTGCCAGGAATACAGACGTGTCTGATGTTCACTTGTGGTCCGTCTAAAGCCTGGTTACGTGTGTGACAGAGTATGTTTTTGTATGACATTTTTGGCCCAATTTTGCTTACTTGTGTGTGTGTGTGTGTGTGTGTGATTTAAATTATATTCTCATGAAATGACAGTGACACAGAGCTGGGTGACAGATGGCAAATATCATATTTTCAGTTTTATATGTCTATTTGATGCATGCCATTTTAATGTCAAGTCTGAAAAAAGAAATACTCAGTCTGATATGAATTTGACTCAGGTGAACTTTTAAGTGTAAAAATCTCTGGAATAAAAAAAAAAAAGTTAGTCTCTTATCTCTTATGATCACCTAGGCTGCATTTATTTATACAAAAATGCCATAAAAGCTTTAATATTGTAATATTATTCCAATTTTAAATGGCTGCTTTCTGTTTTAATATATGGTACAATGCAATTTATTCCTGTAATGTAAAGCTTAATTCTCAGCATCATTCCTCTAGTCTTCAGTGTCATATGATCCTTCAGCTGATTTGGTGCTCAATAAAAAATTATTATCTTTATCATTGTTGTGCTGCTTAATATTTTTTTGAGGGAAAAGATGATGCATTTTAATGATTCTTAAATTGAATGTTTAAAAGAACAGTGTTTATTTGAAAAAAAAAAATGTTTTTGCCACTTTTGATCAATCCCTTGATGATTACATAATTCCATTAAAAAAATAAAAAAATCTTATTGACCCAAAGTTGACCTAGAGTTGGGGTGAAATTCTCTCGTACAGACACACATAGACAATATACAGAAGAGTATGCCAAATTATGTTCTAGGTGGATTATTTATTTACGTCAGTAATGTTCTTTGTACTATTATTAATATTTTTCCTTCCTCTCCATTACAATTATTCAGGCAATTTGACACCAACCTCCACTGCATAATATCTTTCTCATTGTCTCTCTCTTTCCCCTTTTTTAATGATTCTGATGATGCAGCTCAGTTTAGAAGTATTGCTTGTTTAGACCAGTACCACATTTATAAAACAGATTGGATTACAGTGTGGACGTCGCCTTAGTGTGCAAGACTAATGTGAACAGGTGCATTGTGCTTGCGGCAATTTAGTTAAATGAGCATGAATTATCTGACCCGACAGGTATTGAACTTCCTTGTAGGGGTGTGTTTAAGCACCACACAAACTAAGAACAATAGTGGCTTTGAAAGGTCTGTGTGTGTGTGTGTCTGTGTCTGTGTGCGTGTGTGTGTCTGTGTTTGTGTGTGTAACTGCTCTGTAGCTCCCCGCAGGCACTGTTGAAGTCAGTGGCATGAACTGAAGTTCATGTTTGGATTCCACAAAACGACTACAACAGCTTAAGTCTGCGAATGCATGAGTCTTAAAGCTAATTACTTAAACTTCTGATCACAGACGTTTTAGCATTAGACAGTCATATCCTCTTAAACGATGGATTCAGCACCACATGAGTTTACAGGGGTCACAATGACCTGAAGGCTTCCCACCTCACAATATTTGCCCTGAACCTAGTGACTTTTAAAATTGTTCACATGACTCCTTCATACAAAAGTACTTTGTCCCCTAAGGGAACATTTGCCCCCTAAATGTGACCCTAGACGACCCTCGCCACAGCAGGAATGTAAACTCTTGATGCTCATAAGATTAAAGGTTAAGGAAGGTTATCAATTACCTGTCCAGTTACCTTTATTCATCTATAAATATTTACTATAAAGAATGTACAAATGATTAAATAAATAAATAAATATGTACATTCAAGCATTTATTATTAATATTAAAAAAGTAGTTATTGTTCCAAAATGCTCATGGGTGCCATGTCAGCATCAATGTGTCAGCAATTTATAAACAAAAGAGCTTTATTTATTTATTTATTAAGCAAATCATATATTTTGGTACCTTTGACATTCGTGTTCTATCGAGTCTTTTTGTTTCGTCCTCAGGAGCTCGTATGTGAGGCTGAGGCACTTGTGCACCAATACATGGGTCCACAGCACCAACAACCCCATAGACAAAGAGGAGGAGAAGCCTGTTATGTTACGGGTGGGTGTTAAGTCATTCACAAAAAAACAAAACAAAACTGATATCAAATGGTTTATCAGTTAGCTATTTCATCTCATTTGTTGTCTGAATTTTTAGCAGCTGTTGAAATAATAATAACAATAATACTAATAATTATTATAGTTTTTTTAGTTGTATTAATTTTAATTATTCTATTATATTAATAATGAATCTTCAAATGGTTTATCTAATATAATATAATATAATAATTAAAATAAAAAAACTAAAAATCTATAATAATAATAATAATAATAATAATAATAATAATAATAATAAAAATTATTATTATTATTATTTCAACAGCTGAAAAAAATTCAGACATATAATATAATAATTAAAATTACTAAAACAAAAAATCTCTTATAATTATTAGTATTATTGTTATTATTATTATTATTATTTCAACAGCTTCAAAAAAATTCAGACAACAAATGAGATGAAATAGCTAAGTGATAAACCATATATATATATATATATATATATATATATATATATATATATATATATATATATATATATATATATATATATATATATATATATATATATATATATATATATATATATTTTTTTTTTTTTTTTTTTTTTTTTTTTTTTTTTTTTTTTACACATTCTGTAATTAATGTAATTAATTTGACTTTATTTTAATTTGCCATGGTGAAATATTTTGTATGAAATGTAAAAGCTATAGAATAGAATGTATTATCATAGACATTATTTTCGATATAATATCATTCTTATCATCATGTTATCTTCATATTATTATTATACTAAATTGCTATTGGTTTTCTCTTTCAGATTGGCACATCACATATCAAAGAAGATAAAGAGGCCTTTGCCATTGTGCCAGTCCCTCCTGCGGAGGTGAGGGACCTAGACTTTGCCAACGATGCCAGTAAAGTGTTGGCATCCATTGCTGGCAAGCTAGAGAAAGGCACAATCACCCAGAATGAAAGAAGGTACGATCCCTGAGAGTATCTGGAATAGGAATGTGCTTGAGTCCTTAAGCGACCCCTGACTAAATGTTTTTGCTGCATCCTCATTTAACACTTCACGTTGTTTTACTGTATCAATTGATTACAGTGTACAAACTCTATGTGGGAACTATTCCCAGAGGAGTTTCAACTGGAATTTCAGATGCATTGCTTTGATGAATGTGCAACATTTTCCACCACTTCTGATGGAAAATTAAGTATTATGCCCTTGATTAGGGACTGTTAGGAGTTTAAACTGACTTGACCTTCTTTACTTTGCACATTCTGTAGGTTTGTCACTAAGCTTCTCGAGGACCTTGTGTTTTTCGTGGTGGACATTCCCAACAATGGCCAGGATGTTTTGGAGATCATGGTCAATAAACCCAGCCGTGAACGGCAGAAACTCATGAGAGAGCAGAATATCTTAAAACAGGTAGGATGTTCTTCAATACCTCACACTTCGCCTCTTGTAGTGCCTAAAAGACATGCCCTTCACCTTAAAATTAGCATTTTCAGGTGTAAAATAGGGATGTGCGCTACAACCAATCATCTTGTCTAAAAGCCTCAGAAAACATTGTGTGGATATGCAATCCATTTGAAATGATAAATCAAAGAGTCAAATAATTCTTGATATCTTATTATCCAAATTGTTCTTATTTTCCATCAAACGGTTCAAATTTACACACAGAAGCCAACAAAAGCAGCAGAAGAGCTAAATGAAAATGCTAATTCAATCTTTGACACCAGATGGCGCTTTTGGACAAGCAGAAATACAGTGAATACCATGGTTACCCTTGTAAACGCTGCACTAATAAACACTATTTATTAATGTTGAGATAACATGAAAAAATGACAAAGAAAATCAGTTCCCTTTCATAATGTATCCTGCTTTAAACCTTTATTGTAAGTAAGAGGCACAAAGAAAATGCAAAAATCTGAGGTGAAATTAATTAGTTTGTGGCTTCAGATATCCATTTTTCATAATAATGTATTATTTCTTTAAACAACGTTAAAATGACTAAATTTCCACTAGTCAGCTAATATTTCCAATTTTGACTAGACTCACACATCCCTGGTTTAGAATAACATTTAAAAGATTAAATGAGGATTTATTTTTTTATTTGTAGCCATCTTGATATAATACTACGGAGCCCCTAGAGGGACCTTTGCAAAAATAAAATAAATTACACAGACTTTCGCGTTTTCACAAGAAACTTTTGCGTGTGACGAGAAACTATTGCACATCAAATGCACATCAAAGGGACATCAACGGCACATTAAAGGTCCTTTTAGGGGCTTCGTAATATAAACATCAGGGCTCATAAAAAAGTCTTTCATTATGTAACTGCAAACTGAAAACTACTAACTTTTTGGTCAGGATGGTTGGTTCCAGAGACCATATTTGGATGGTATACAGTTTTAAAAATTATTGTTCCAGAAAGATTTTTTTACGCAATGATGCCATAGCACAACAATTTTTGGATGTCCAAAGAACCTTTCAGTGAACAGTTATTTAAAGAGTTATTATCTGAATAACATTTTAGAGATAGAGACCCTTTTTGTGAAGTGGAAAACCTCTATACTTTATCAATCAAGCAAATAAGGAGCCTTTATGTGTTAGAGTATAGACGCATCATTCCAGTTTTCATTCTTCCTCTATCAAATAGATCTTTAAGCTGCTTCAGGCCCCATTCACAGACAGTGGTGATGGTCCCATGTTGCGTCTGGAGGAGCTGAGTGACCAGAGACATGCGCCCTTCAGGCACATCTGCAGACTGTGCTACCGTGTGCTGCGACATTCACAGCATGACTACAGGAAGAACCAGGTGGGTCTGCAGGAGTACCAACAGACATGAGAGCGTTTCTGGTTCAACCTTCAGCCTCACAGCCCTCATACAGTGATTCATATGAAATTTAAAGGGACACTAAGTAGGAATTACTCCCATCTAGTGGTGAAATTGTATTTTGCATTTAAACTAATTTTGCTCTCCAGCGCCTCGCTTTTTCAAATGCGTGTTGCATCTACGGTAGGCGATATGTACCAAAAAGCTTTGACGGGATGTCTTCTAATAGCACTTCATCGAGTTTTCCTTCAGGTGAACAGGTGTGTTATTTCAAACAAACTGCAACATGACCATAAACAAACTAATGTTACAGTATGAATTACTGACTGTGGAAAACATGAAATATTGTAATTAGTAGTTATGTCTTCTTTATTCGTTATATTTTCTGAATAATGTGCATTGTTAGATATAAAAAAAATATTGTAATATAGATTGTAACACTGACTTACCTGTCGAGAAGAAAACTGGCCACTTCAGCGTCTCTTTTGAAATCTTTATCCAGCATTAGCTCTTTCCACCTAGAAAAAGCTTCCCCGACATTAACTCTTGTTTTCTGTAATCTACGGTCACGTTTCCTTTTACGTTCTATTTTTGACTGTTTTGGTGACGATGTGTTCTTCTCCTGTGGCGCGGCATATGTATGGTCCATAATAAGAATGCAATCCAGACTTTTAAACTTGTCGGTGCAGTTTCAAGCGCCTCTCACTGCTCTGCACCTGCGTTTCTGGCTCTGACCGAAAACGCGTTGTGGAAACGCGTTGGCTTAGTACTTTTTGTCCCTCTCTGCTATTATAGTTTTGCAAGATGGCGGAACTACATGGAAGCCTCCGTCGACCTACCCGTCCCATGTATATAAAGATAATAAATTCTTCATTTACGAGGATTAGTTTAAACATTGGCATAGGTATTTGTACACCATTGAGGGCATATTTATGAATAAAAATATTGATTTTAGATAATAAAATTCCTAAAAAGTTACTTATTGTCCCTTTAAGGAACATTTCAATATTGTTTTTTTATTTTAATCTGTACTGTTTTTTTTTTTCTCATAAAATCATATTGTGGACCCAAAATGCAGGACCCAAAGTCCCATTTGTTCATTCTCTAAAGCCATGCTGATATGATTCAATTCCACTTGCCTTCATTTTGATTCTCTCTGAAATATTCATAAACTTCATGATGTTATCAGAGTCTGCAGGCATGAGTGTTATTTCCTGTGGTTTCCAACATTACACGTTTAATGAATACTTTTTAAAGTCTTAAACCATTCTAAAAAGTTATATATAATGCCATCTAACCTCAAACTTTGAACTTTCAAAATTCAGTATCATATCTGTAGATGTTGATATATGAATCAGTGTAATTAATTAAATATATTTAATGCATTTGATTGTATTTAACAGGGTCTATTAATTTATTCTGTGTTTGACAAAGGAAGTGGTCATGTTTATACACACACACACACAAACACATACACACAAGTCCTTATTAGAGCAAATACTTCTCATTAAATGCAGATAGACATTCTTTATACTGTAGATACTCACTTTACTGTATGAATCAAACCATATGGGATGTTTACCAAAAGTTATTTGTATTATTCATAAGGCAAAATTAATTTAGAATCGAAGCTCAAGTGTCACACTATTCATAAACAATGTCATCCATAGAAATAGAAATAAAACATCTTCAGAGGATATGAGCTGAAAATATAGCCATATATATATATATATATATATATATATATATATATATATATATATATATATATATATATATACATATATATATATATATATATATACATATATATATATATATATGTATATATATATATATATATATATATATATATATATATATATATATATACATATATATATATATATATATATATATATATATATATATATATATATACATATATATATATATACATATATATATATATACATATATATATATATATATATATATATATATACATATATATATATATATACATATATATATATATATATATATATATATATATATATATATATAGTGCTTGTTTTATTGAATCATTTACAAAGTTGTATTTATTTGTTTATTTATTTACTTACAATAATTACGGATTGGATAGAAATGAATTGGGATTTAAATATTTTAATTAGTTACCAGCAATGTTTTTTCCATACCAGTGATATAAAATATTTTAAATATTTTGAGTTTGATTTTAAGTTTTATGTTTGCATTTTATTTCTAGTGATTTTATGTTTTTGCCTTTTTTTTTTAAATATACAGACATACATAATATATGAATAATATTCACTTAGTCTCTTTGTGCCCTGTGTCCAGGAATACATCGCCAAGCAGTTCCGCTTCATGCAGAAACAGATCGGCTATGACGTCTTGGCCGAAGATACAATAACGGCCCTCCTCCACAACAACCGCAAACTCTTGGAGAAGCACATCACGGCGGCAGAAATTGACACGTTTGTTAGCCTTGTGAGGAAAAACCGCGAACCAAGGTGGGAGAGAGTGTACCGCAAAGACAAAAGAGATTTTCTGTCCAAAATTTGAAAGCAATGCTTAAACTTGTTTGCCAATGTAAGTGCCAAGAAAGAAAGAAGTCTGACAAGTTTCCATCTGCTGTTTATGTTTAGGTTTCTGGACTACCTGTCCGATCTGTGTGTGTCAATGAACAAGTCCATCCCAGTGACTCAGGAGCTGATCTGTAACGCGGTGCTGAATCCTGCCAATGCTGACATCCTTATAGAGACCAAGTGAGACAAGTCTGAAAACCTTGAACAAAACAAAAGAGATTAAAGAGAATGTGACTCACATTATGTTAAACATAGGTTCATTTGCATTTAAGATTACTTTCGGAATGTTTCATTTGTTTTTAAGGTATTTTAGTATTAACAACCATTCAATCATAAGTAACTTTAAGTCAAAGATGGGTATTATCTGTTTCTTTCTATAAGGCTAAAATCATCTAATAGGTTTCATGGGATACTTTTTTGTTTTTCAAAGAAAACATGATGAAAATCAACACTGCCACATTGTAGATGTACAAAATGTTTGCCATCCTAGGTTATAATAATGAGTCGTTTGTTGGCAGTTCCATTTAAATTCTGTATCTTTCTTTCTCGATCCAGGCTGGTGCTGTCTCGGTTTGAGGTGGAGTCTGGAGAGGGTCCAGTGGAGTCGGAGGAGGATGAGGAGGAGGTGTGGTTGTTTTGGAAGAACAGTAGTAAGGAGATCAAGAGTAAGAGTATCAGAGAGCTGGCACAGGATGCTAAAGAAGGCCAGAAAGATGACCAGGATGTCATTAGCTACTACAGGTCAGCCAACAGGAAATAAACCAAGGCTCAAAGTTTATATATATATATAAACAAATGCTTTCAAGTTCAAAATGGTAAAAATCTAAACAAATCAAAACATCAGTTCTCTCTCAGTAACCTCCACTCCTGGTTAATTTCTTTGTTAGATACCAGCTGAACCTGTTTGCACGGATGTGTTTGGATCGCCAGTACTTGGCCATTGAGAAGATATCAGGCCAGTTAGATGTAGACCTGATCCTGCGCTGCATGTCGGATGAAGACCTACCCTACGACCTCCGTGCCTCGTTCTGCCGGCTGATGCTTCACATGCATGTAGACCGTGACCCGCAGGAACAAGTGATGCCTGTGAAGTACGCCAGGCTGTGGTCTGAGATCCCATCCCAAATCGCCATCGATGAGTACGTTGAAGCGTTTTTTTTAAACAGCTTTCCATTATTAGTGTTCTGTAGTTGTCTCAACCAAGTGCACTTAATGCTGTATTTTGGTTTTAGCTATGATAATGATGGAACCAGTAGAGATGAGATAAAGGAGCGCTTTGCACTCACAATGGACTTTGTGGAGAACTACCTCAGAGATGTGGTTTGTCAGAATATTCCTTTCTCTGATAAGGAGAAAAACAAACTGACTTTTGAGGTAAGTCGCCCACCCAGCATGTGCAGGAGTGACGAGCTTGGGTTGTTACTGGATGTGACTAACTCTTGTGTTGCTTTTTGTGCTTTTAAGGTTGTGAACTTAGCAAGAAACCTTATTTACTTTGGCTTTTACAACTTCAGTGACTTGTTGCGTTTGACTAAGATCTTGTTGGCCATTTTGGACTGTGTTCATGTCAGCACCATCTATCCCGTCAACAAAATGGAAAAAGGAGACGAGTCCAGAAGTAAAGAATGTTTTTCTCATATTTGTCAACAGTTTCAGTCAACCTCAACAGCCTTGTTGGTCCTGTAAATTATATTCTAACAGTAAATTAACAATTTATAATTTTTATCTATTTCTTGGTTATGTTTCTCACAGGTAGCAACGTAATGAGATCCATCCATGGCGTTGGGGAACTGATGACCCAAGTGGTCCTAAGAGGAGGCGGACTCTTACCCACAACCCCCACAACCCCCCCTGATGGGGATGTGGTGAAGACCCAGACAGAACCAGAGAAGGAAGACATCCTGGTGATGGACACCAAACTGAAGATCATAGAAATCTTACAGGTGATTAAAAACCCATAATTTAATAAGAACACATAAATTGGAAAAAATATTTTTTTAATTGTGTTTAATTTTAGATGACCTATATGAGGAACCTTAAAGGGGGGGTGAAATGCTATTTCATGCATACTGAGTTTTTTACACTGTTAAAGAGTTGGATTCCCATGCTAAACTTGGACAAAGTTTCAAAAATTAATTTGTACGTTTGAAGGAGTATTTTTGTTCCAAAAATTCTCCTTCCGGTTTGTCACAAGTTTCGGAAAGTTTTTTTCGAGTATGGCTCTGTGTGACGTTAGATGGAGCGGAATTTCCTTATATGGGTCCTGACGCACTTCTGCCTGAAGAGCGCGCGCTCCCGTATAGCAGTGCACTGAGAGGCTGAGCACAGGCATTCATTCACTGATCAGAGCGAGAGTGTCGCGAAATGCCACAGAAGTGTGTTTTTGGTTGCCAGTGCAAGACAACCCTGCACAGATTACCAAAAAAAAAACCGCATTAAGGGACCAGTGGATGGAGTTTATTTTTTACAGAGCATCAACGGAGTTGTGCAAGTGTTTTTGTTTGTTCCCTTGCATTTCGAAGATGCTTGTTTTACAAACAAGGCCCAGTTTGACGCCGGATTTGCACATCGTTTATTTCTTAAGGATAATGCAGTCCCAACGAAAAAGGGTCACGATCGTGTTTTGGAACCGCATGCGGTGAGTAAAACTGCTTCAAATATCTCTGTGTTGTTAACTTAGCTATCGGCGCGTAAGCACATCAAGTAAACAACATGCGATGTTGTCATCAAACTGCACTTTCCACATGTACAGCTTAAAAAAAAAAAAAAAAAGACGACATAAAGTGGAACTTAGTCATTTTCCAAAACCGCTAAGCAAATAAATACAGTTTCAGTACATACTCTGTGTCACAGCTTCCAGACGCTCTCAACACAAAAGCCTATTCGCGCTCGTGATTCTTTAGCTCCGCCCACACGTCACGCCTCCAGGCACTCGTGTTTTTCCGGGAAAAATCGGTACAGATTATCTTTCTCTTATGAATATAATAAAACTAAAGACTTTTTGGAGTTATGAAGGATGCAGTACTACTCTGTAGGTACTCAAGATTAACAGGATATTGAGTGAAAACGAGCATTTCACCCCCCCCCCCCCTTAATTTCAACCAAACAGTCAGTTAGCTTCATAAATGTTGAATGCAGGTAAAAATAGGGGTTCAAATCTGGTACAAAACTGAACCTTGTGTTTTTGTTGTTCAGTTTATACTGAATGTACGACTGGACTACAGGATCTCCTGCTTGCTCTGCATCTTCAAACGCGAGTTTGACGAGAGCAACACGCAGACGGATTCAGTGCCAGCTGCGAATGCAGACGGGCCCAACTCTATCCCAGGTATACAGAATATCCCGATCACTATCTATCCCCCACAAGTTACTCTACAGATTCTGTGAGTTTTTCTTTGTGTTTTACAGCTCTGGACTTTGAGAACATTGAAGAACAAGCAGAAGGAATTTTTGGTGGAAGGTAAGGATTCGTTTATTGAATAAGGAGCTGCTTTGTAAGATTGTAAGCGTGTAACTATAGTTTTTTCTGAACTTAGTGAGGAGAACACACCTCTCGATCTCGATGACCATGGTGGGAGAACATTTTTGAGGGTTCTGCTGCACCTCACTATGCACGATTACCCACCGCTTGTGTCTGGAGCCCTACATTTGCTCTTCAGACACTTCAGCCAGAGACAAGAAGTGCTCATGGCTTTCAAACAGGTATGTATGTTTAATGTTTAATGTGGATGTTTAATTTGTTTGTATTTTAATTCTTCATGTATTTCCCTATAGGTTCAGCTTCTAGTGACCAGTCAGGATGTTGAGAACTACAAGCAGATCAAATCAGACCTTGACCAGTTGCGATCTAACGTGGAAAAATCGGAGCTGTGGGTGTACAAGCGTCAGGGTGATGAAGGCATGGATGCAGGAGACGGACCCCCAGCCGAGTCTGACCACAAAAAGAAGGTGGCAGGATTTATAGTTTAAGCCAGAGACCCCCAAGGACATATTTAGGAGTGTTGGCTGGCCTACAATATTACGTATCATATTAATGCACTGCCATTCTTTATGATGCTTACAATGCATCATTGCGTTTGTTGTATAATTTAGAAGATTTTTTTAACAAAAAGCTCTGTTGGCCCAATATATCAAAGTAAAAAAAAGCTGTAAGTGGTCATTTGTGCCTTTTTCTTGTAATTGAAACCATATAGCTCACTTTTTCTATTATTTCACAGTTACCTTTTTTTTCTGGGGCAGTCTTTTGTACATGATAGCCATTATTATTTGAATTCAATACAAAATTAACAGTTGCTTTATGTAGCCTTTTTCTGCTCTTTATGTTTAAGGACTCTGGTTCGGGCAAAAAAAAGACAGATGGAAATAGCAGTGACAATTACAGAGATGTGAAGGAGGTAAAGTGTCATTCACACATGAACATTCAGCATTAGAAGGTAGGGTCTTGTGTATATAGTAGTTAACGCATCTAAGCACTATAAAAGAAGTTAATTATGTAGCCACTTTAACTAAAGAAGTGTACATCTGGAGGAGAAATAGCACGAGCACCACATGTAACAGCGATCTGCTTTAATAAATAGTGTTCATTTACTTCATTTACTCCTCTTTAGCTCATCATCTGTCTTTCTTTTTATCTCTAGATCCTGCTGCGCCTCAGCAACCTTTGTGTACATGAAGGACCATCGGGGAAGAAGTGTAAGAAACAGCAGCAGAGGTTGTTGAGGAACATGGGAGCTCATTCAGTGGTGCTTGAGCTGCTGCAGATCCCTTATGAGAAGGTGCAGTATATGAATGAGCAGTAGTTTAGAGGTCTTCTCGACCCCAGTCGCTTCTTACCCAAACGAGAGTGCATTTTCCTGATGGATCTCATGTCTGTTAGATGGATTACTGTGTACAAGGTTACAGATGTCCATTTGGAAAAAGCACATTCATTTTAAATTACCCAAGACCAAGGTCACTAATACCAAACTTTTGTACATGAACCTGCTTTGGTCTCAGAGTCAGACCTTGGGTTTTGGGGTCCAAGTGGACCCATGAAGACCTTTAGTCTAGTGTACTCGAGTTTAATAAGTGTGGTATTAGCAGAATGATTTTTATGATGTGTGGTTCTTTTAAAGCTTCTCGAATGTTCATTCTTCAGCTGATGCGGATGATTCGATTCTTTTAAGTGAATCAAAAACATACAACACGCCCAGTGTAGTCTGATTCCTGAATGAATCACTCCTAAGATCCGGTTCATTTTAGTGAATCTTCTTGAATAATCTTGAATGAAACCTGTATGCTTCTTGAATGAACGACTCTTTATAATTTTGTAAATCAAAACATGCAATGTGACTTATTTATTTAAATAATAATAATAATAATAAAAATTTAATCAAAACCATACAGCTTTTCCGGTGTAGTACAGTACTTAAATAAAAGACTTCTGTTAGCCAGTTATTTTTCGTCAATCCAATAAACATGCAACATGACCTTAGTCTATTTCTTTAGTATATATTTTTTGTGATCTCGATGGCTCATATGATCTAATTCTTCTTAGTGAATCAAAAACACGCAACACATCCATTTTAGAATGAATGATTCCTATGAGTTAGTTTTTCAATGAATAAAAACACTGAAGAATCATTCAGAGCAGTTTCACAAGTTATTACTTATCTATAAAAAATGATTTACCATTTTATTAAAATATTAACAGGAGTAAATGTTCTCTAACTTCAAAGAAGAGTGTGTTAATGCTTAGTGATGCACTTTTTGACAGGGCGAGGACATCCAAATGCAAGAGATTATGAAACTGGCTCATGAGTTTCTTCAGAACTTCTGTGCAGGCAACCAGCAGAACCAGGCTCTGCTCCACAAACACATCAACCTGTTCCTCAACCCTGGGGTGAGCTTTCCATCTCACACACACACACACACACACACACACACACACACACACACACACACAAGGGAAAGACAAGTGTTGGGTCGGGGTGCAGTGAGACAGACCGAGGTTTTCAGTTTCCAAATTGCTACATCTTAAACAAATCCATAAACATCATGGTGATGATGATTCATAGTTCATCACCATGACATCATGACGAGACTAATTGTGGTCTTAATTTTGTTGGATTCTAATGTAACCATCTATTTGGGTAGTGTTAGTCATCCTATAATAGTTTTTTGAATACACATATTTATTTATATAATATTTATATCAAAATATGATTTCTGAATTTTTTAATTTAAAATGCACATATTTGATAATACCAAAAAAAGTTTTAAGTTAGGGGCAAAAATAACATATCCATGATGAACATAGATATAAAAAGAAGCTTATTGGTGTAATAATATTAATACAATTTATGATTATTATAATAACAACAGTAATACAATTTTTAGGATAATAATTTTTATATTTTGATAATAATAATTGTATTAATCTATAACTATTGCTCTTGCATCTTTTCACAAACAGTCCGCTATGCATCACTTTTGCAGGACAGAGTCCCGTTAGAATATCTGTAGTGCTCTTATTCATGGAGGATCATTGTTAGATCATATTCTGGATTTTGTTTGTTTTAATGGTTGTGCTTTGTTAATGACAAGCAATCATTTATGTAAAATGTTTCAGCATCACACACACAACTTTTTGCTCAATTTGAATGAATGTCTAGTTTAATCGACTCTTTTCTGGGTTGCTAGTACTATCAGGACATCACCTCAAAGTGTTGGTTTGTAAACAGTGATTTCATCTACATATATCTGATCTTAAAAAACAAACAAACATTTATTTAATTTCTTTCGCTTTTTCACAGAACAGACGGAACATATCTGATCTTTTTTTGTCGTGTGTAGATCCTGGAGGCCATCACCATGCAGCACATCTTCATGAACAACTTCCAGCTGTGCAGCGAGATGAACGAGCGCGTCGTGCAGCACTTCGTCCACTGCATCGAGAGCCACGGCCGACACGTGCAGTACCTGAAGTTCCTGCAGACCATCGTCAAGGCCGAGAACAAATTTATCAAAAAATGCCAGGATATTGTAATGGCTGAGGTGGGTGGCTGATGTGCTGATGTTGCTTTTGGTTTTGGTAGTTATGTCTAACACGAATCAATATTGTTCCTGCAGTTGGTGAACTCTGGAGAGGATGTGCTGGTCTTTTATAATGACCGAGCCTCCTTCCAGACTCTGGTCCAGATGATGCGTTCAGAGCGAGACCGGATGGATGAAAACAGCCCCCTCATGTACCACATCCACCTGGTGGAGCTGCTGGCCGTCTGCACGGAGGGCAAAAACGTCTACACCGAGATCAAGTGCAACTCCTTGCTGCCGTTGGACGATATCGTCCGTGTGGTTACACACAAAGACTGCATCCCTGAGGTCAGTGACCTAGAGGTTCATGCTGACTTTTTGTTTTTTGAGGTATTGTCTGTTTTCCCTCCCCTAAACAGCACACAACAACAAAACAGCCTGTGATTGGGCATTTTATATTGGTCAGATGGTCTATTCCTGTCTAAGTGTGTGAATTTTGGCTAGATTAAGCTGCAGTGAGTAACAGACAAGTCCAAAGTCTGGATACATGAGACTAGATTGGCTCTGGCCGAATGTTTAAACTCCCATTGTCTAACACAAGAATGAAAATATAAATTCTAATATTTATTCTCTAGTTATGATAAAGCTGCTTCTTTTCAAAATGAAGTACCACAAAGTGGGACATATATTTAATAAGGTTGCAATTCCATACACTGCAAAAACCTTATGTTCTTCAGTAAAAGTTGCTGAGGGGAAATATTTAAAAGGTTATTATAATTTTTTTTATTATGTTTTAAGTTTTAATTCAATTAGATGATTTTGTTACACATTATTTTAAGGTGTCCTTGTTTCAGTGTAATTATATTTTTAAGTACTTAGTAGTATTAATGTACTACATGTACTTACTTTTAGATTTTTTTTTAATTTCTTAATAAATCCTGAGTGATGAAATGTATAGGGGAAAATATTATTTTATTTAACTGAAAAACACAAAATGCTAAAAAAATATAGGTGCATTTTGAAATCAGATTGTACTTTATGAAATTAAATGTCTATTTTAATACATTTTATGCATGTATAAACAACATGTAAACACTGCAAAAGGTTTTATCACAAACTCAATTGACAGGCAAGTAATTGCACAAAATTATATAGTATACATAAAAATAAATAATAAACAACACAAATAATATCCTTTTAAAGTAGCAGTCAATTAAGTTTATTATTCTGTATACTGGTTTCCACTTCCACAAGTTTTTTCCCATTTAATTTTTCTCATCTCCTTTTTAAACCAAATTCTGTGTTTTAGCATATCTAACTATTTGAATGCATGACACAACTTAACTTATTCATTTAATTTTTTCTTAAAGTAGCCTTATAATTTTTTCCCCTCAGAAACTGTGTTTTTCTTGTTCTCAAGTGAAGGCATAAAACACTAATTTAATCATTTATCATTTAATAATGGAAAATTAAGCATTTTTTTACTTTTTTTTTGGCAAAGAAAGAGGATTTACTATTAAAATGAAAACATGGAAGAAATGTTGTTTGATTATTCCTTTAAAATAATGTATGTTTCAGTGTAGTATTAGTAGTAGCAAAGACTATAGAATACATATAGAATATGTCTTAAAGAGGCTTTGGTAGTAGTAGTAGGCTGTGTACATTCTATTGTCGTTATTTCAAACCGGAATTTTATTTTGACGGTTGCCGTGAATACCTTTACAATTCTGTGTATGAGATATGACGCTAGTTTTACTGAAATCAAACGGTCAAATACTCATGAAGTGACTCAGAGCAGCGCTTCAGTGTATCTGCTCAATTCATTAACAGAGATAGGCAGAACATGCATGATTCATATTTAAATAGACTTTTGGAGCTTTATATTTACAGATACTATTCCATATCGTGATTTGATTTAAGTGTAATGATATATATGTCATTATATATATATATGTATGTGTTTTTGTTTTTTAACCACTGGCCTAATTGCTGTCATCTCCCTAAATAAGAAATGGATTACAGATATCTTTGTTGTGAATATTAATGTGTATACTGTGTCCTTTCTTAGGTCAAAATTGCGTATATCAACTTCCTGAACCATTGTTACGTGGACACAGAGGTCGAAATGAAGGAGATCTACACCAGCAACCACATGTGGAAGCTCTTTGAGAACTTTCTGGTCGACATATGCAGGGTAATGGAAGCCCGTTTTGGGGATTTTTCTCAACCCCAATGAATCGTTTAGGTGTAAAGTACCAAAAAGTACCAATTCGTTGCTTGCTAGCGTGCAACTAACATTGTCTATTTGCTGATTGCATGTGGTTGAGTAGGAGTGATTCATTATTTGTGGGACGATATGGGTTTTTAATTATATGACGTCTGAACGTCTGCATTTGATCCAAGTGTTTTTTTGGGACAGCAAAGGGGTGATTCAGTGTATGATCTGACTGTGCTTACTGAAGCAGATGACTCAAGGCCACAATAATCCTGTCTATTCTTTATGCTTGCTTTGCATTCAGGTCTGCAACAATACAAGCGACCGCAAACATGCTGACACGACGTTAGAAAGCTACGTTACAGAAACCGTGATGAGTATTGTGACGACATTTTTCAGCTCCCCTTTCTCCGACCAAAGCACTAGTTTACAGGTAAGGACCCCGATACTGAAATATTCTTGATATATTTGCACAAGTTAAGTATGTGTTGCTTTCAGCTGTCAGTTTCAGTTCAATTTTGGTTCACCACCTTCTTCAGTTTCTACAGCGGTTTGATTTCTTTAAAGGAAATACATGGTTATCTTTAAACGTGGGAAAATAAACCCTCTAGATAATATCTTAACCATTTTTTTTTTACCTCTTCCTCGCTTAGGTGGCACATCACATGTACGTAAGTATCTAGTAAAGCCCCTCCCCCTTCTCTAGCTCTAACCTGCTGGTGTCCTTTGTGAGACCCGTAGGATCTGTGAAAGTTCAGGCCGTTTTATCACACTCGGGGGTTTAAAAGAATCTGTCTGACCACTGTGACGGACAGAGCTTTTCCATACAGAGCTTTCCTCTCTCATCAGCATGAACAGACTCTCCACTTCTCCATTTCGCAATGAGAGAAACCAGGGCGGCTCTTGCTCCACGCAGTGTGTGTATATTCATAGAGCATTGGTGGCTGACAGTATAGCTTTTCTAGGAAAAGCTGGTATTTATAAGTGACATGACATTCAGCCTAGTATGGTGACCCATACTCAGAAATCGTTCTCTGCATATAACCCATCCAAAGGGCACACACACAGAGAAGTGAACACACACCCGGAGCAATGGGCAGCCATTTTTATGCTGTGGCACCGGGGAGGGCACCTAAGTCGTGGTATTGCCGGCCCGAGATTCGAACCCACAACCCTAGGGTTAGGAGTCAAACTCTCTAACCACTAGGCCACAACTCCCCACTTTCTATTTCACTATTGACCGTTTTTCCATGTAGCCTGTCTTAATTTGCTGTCGGGAGATAAAAGAAATCACATGAATGGTACTAGATCTGTACCGTGCCATTATTTTCACTTATAGGCGACATGATGCCTACTTCATTAGTTAGGTTTGAAAGAGCTCATAACTTTAAAAGTAGACTTCACCGTTTGTTTTTACAGACATTTTATGTCATTTTCTCCATTATTCTCACATTTTCAGTGATAAAATTCTACTATTATGTGATGAAAGACCATTCATTTGACAGTATATAACATTTATTTTGACATTACAACACACGGTTCGGCACGAGGACCGCCGCTCAACTTATATCTGACAGCATCTGTAATATGGTTTGTTATAAATAACACATAAAACAAACAAATACGAGCAGTCATTTATTCCGTCATCGTGCACACAGCTGGGACCTGAACAGATCACGTTGATATCTAAACTGAACTCATGTAAGGCTTCCTGCTGCAAGGTTATACATTTAAGAACCAGAAGAGGCGAGCTTGCACGAGAAGATTTATGCGTGGCCTCATCTGACCATAGAGCTCAGAACATGCGCAAATATTAAGCTCTCTCTAGAGTATTGTGTTTGAATGGACATTGGTAAGTATCAAAACTAGACAAAGCCGGCTGAACATACTGTATCAGTCGCCGGATCAGTGCATTCTCTTAAAGTGACAGCACTTTCTTAATATGATCATACAGCAAAAACAAGGAAATCACTTACTGTGACTGCTGGATTGAATAGCGTTTAATAAAGATTACTCTTTAATTTATACAGTAACATATTCAGTGCTATTTTACTTTTGATTACTTTAATCAATTTCTGTATCTAAAAAATAAAATTAATTGACCTACCTAAAAAAAAAAAAAAAAAAAAAAAAAAAAAACCCACTGAAAATCACTATTTATTTATTTTTTGTTTATCTTTAGTCTATTGTAATTGTATTGTATTCTTATTGCCTTAATTTTTTATTTGACACTATAGTTTTTGAAAGTTTAAGTTGAACCATTTCACCCCTACTATCTGTCTATCTATATAATAATAATAATAATAATAATAATAATAATAATAATAATAATAATAACAATAACAATAATATCACACATTATATATATATATATATATATATATATATATATATATATATATATATATATATATAATGACCTATTATATCTATATATTATTATGCATTATATCAATGTCATTATTATAATTATATATTATATATGCTTATATATTTACACTACCATTTTCATGTTTTTGAAAGAATTCACTTATGCACACTGAGGTTATAATTGTAACGTTAGGTAAAATTCTTCTGAAATGCTGCTGAAACTTCCGAATTTTCTGCTTCAGTCTTCAGTATCGACCCTAAACCCCCTTCATTCTTTCCTAGAAGTGTTGCTTCATCACAGCTTCCTTCTCTGATCTCTCACATATCTCTTTTGTTGTGACAGGCCTCCATTTTAGGCAAAATAACTGAGGTACCTCTTTGTAATGACTTCACAGTGGTTGCACATGGAATGTGGTGAAGTAGTTTGGGTTAGACTCTTCGCTAGTAATCCTGTTTGAGTGGGAAACTAGATCACACTTTTTTCTTT
This sequence comes from Carassius gibelio, assembly GCF_023724105.1. NCBI lineage: Eukaryota > Metazoa > Chordata > Actinopteri > Cypriniformes > Cyprinidae > Carassius > Carassius gibelio. The sequence goes on from NC_068406.1 coordinate 11,222,098, forward strand.
CTTTTTTTCTTCTTCTCACAATTAAGCCCTTGAGCGCATTAGAGTAGTCGTCCAGAGAGCGTTTGAACAAGTCTTGCAGTCGTAGTGTGGTAAACATGCCATCCTTCCTCTTCCATGTGAGTGTTGTTGCGTTCTCACCCATTGTGTTGGTGGTAAGATGTGGTGTTAGTTTCTGTCACTGGAGGTGTCAATACATCATCATTTGTTTACTTTTTAACCTATATACGTGTAAGAAAATGAGAGAAATGTCCACAAACTTGGGTGTATGAATTATTTTTGAAGAAACTATCTTTAATGCGATGTGTCAGGTTCAGTGGAAGCTCGTCTCGATTGATAGCATCTTCTGCTGTGGAATACCACAGAAACCAGTCCCTTAGTTTGTGCAATCAACCAAAAATGGCATGTGTAGTAATTCTGTTAGCTTTACTAAAATGTTTGGGGCCAGCAAGATTTCTTTTTACCTTTTTGGAAAGACGCCTCTTATGAGAACCAAGGCTGCGTTTATTTAATTAAAAATTGTAATATTGTGGATTTTATTACCATTTTCTGTTTGAATATATTTCAAATTTTCTTTCTTTTATCGACAAAGCTGAATTTTCAGTATCATTACTTCAGTCCTCAGTGTCACATGATCCAACAGAAATCATTCTAATATGCTGATTTCTATATATATTTATTTGATTCTTTGATTAATATAAAGTTCAAAAGGTCAGCATTTATTTAAAATATAAATATATTGTATCATCAAACATCTCTTTACTTTTGATCATCCTTGCTTAATAAAAGCTTTTTTTTAATGCAGGAATTATGTTGGGAACATATAACAGAAGTGCTTTAACAAACATACTTTATGAGCTGCATTAAAACTCTCTGGAATGCCTTGACCCACAAACTTTTGAGTCTTATGCTGTCAATAGAATTTAACTTCTATTCAACCTTCTATTGAAGATGCACAGATGTTTCATCCACTTGAAAGTCTTTTGAGAGTGTCCATCCCCTCAGCTTTTCTATTATTAATGTTAAGTCATTTGTTTTCCCTCCTTGTGTCTCTCTGTGTCTAATATAATCTCTCTCCATCTGTCTCTCTGTCCTCTCTCGTTGTTTCTGCTTTCTTGTTCTCCAGACCCGGCAGCCTGTGTTTGTGCAGCTCCTGCAGGGGGTTTTCAGAGTCTACCACTGTAACTGGCTCGTTCCTGCCCAGAAAGCCTCAGTGGAGAGCTGTATTAAGGTTTTGTCTGATGTGGGTAAGTATTAGACCGTAAAAATTCAAACTTGACCTAAATGAACCTTATGCAGCTCATGCAACTGTCCATTAAATAAAAACCTGTGGCGTAAAGAGATGATTTCACAATTCGCTATATTAATTGTAATCATACTTTCAATTGTCTTTGTTTTTTTTTAGCCAAGAGCAGAGCGATCGCCATCCCTGTGGATTTGGACAGCCAGGTGAACAACCTTTTTGTGAAGTCCAACAATGTGGTACAGAAAACCATCCTCAGTTGGAGGATGTCAGCTCGCAACGCATCCAGAAGAGACTCAACGCTCACCACTTCCAAAGATTACAGGAACATCATTGAGAGGCTGCAGGTGAGAGCACGCAGCCAATGACGCAACTTTTTTTGTATGAAATGCTTTCATCAAGACACACTTAAAAATAGCATTATTGTTGAAAATCTTTGTTTGGTCATACGGTCGGTCATGCATATAAAAACCTCATCTACGTATATAGTGCCAGACGCATTGCAAAATTTGAAGATGTGGGGAAACAGGAAATTCATTCCAGGAATTCACGTGCATTGTTATAGGGAAGTTGAGTCAGGGTGAGATGTAGGTCCTGGGAAATTAAGTCTGATGGAATGTTCTGATAATGAATGTCTTTTGGCACTAATTGAAGATTCCAACACACACAGACACATTCTATACAGATGCATTTTATGAAACTGGTTCCTTGTCCACTTTGATAAGATGTTTTTTCCTGTAAAACTGTAGATGTTCTATCAAGATTAAAAATGCATTAATAATGATTTGCATTCATTGCACCTCGAGCTAAATGAATACATTTTAACTTTATGTTTGTATCAAATACAGCCTTCAGAAAGGCTGCGATGTTGATGGTAACAACAAATAATTATACAGCAAGAATTTGGAAGACTTGGATTGAGGAAAGTTCAAAAGCAACATCCACATGATGACAGGATTTTTTTTTTTTAAGTATTAAAGTTGTTTTTTAAATGCAGAGCATGTTTGGTTAAATGACCCATATGACGCCATTAAAAACGTATACAGCAGCTTCTACTGATATGTCCCCTGTGGTATCAAGAAGCCCCTGCTCTTTTGTTTAACAGAGGAACAGCAGTTATTTTCTTTGAAAAGTGCAATGGTGAAATACTGAAAAAAAGACGTCTGGTTAATAGAAGCTGGTGTTGTGAACATGCATTTCCTCTCGATTGCTGCTTTCATACTCCACTTAGAAGATGGTGAAGGGGGATAGAGGTCAGTTGAGGGGTGTCATCTAGCTTGGGGGAGGGGAAGGGTGAGTTAGCGACTTGCGGTAAACCATGTCTTCATCACGTCTGTCTCCACCCCCGCGCAGCTGTGGAGTGAGTTGGCGAGTGTTCAGACACGTTTGCACAGCTCACGTCTGTGCTGTGAGCCTTAGGGCTGCTGGATTCAGCCCTCGCTACGAAATCAAATCGTGCCCTTGGTCCAAAAATGGCTTTTTACCACACCGGCCAATGAGACCGATGAATGAAATTCATTGCCAATGAAAATTATACAGGATGGTTGTATATACATATATGATGCAAGTGACATGATCACCTGTTTGTTACACTTATAAAAGGGAAAAGCATTCAATATTTAATAATATAAACAATATAAAATATATTAACAAAATAAATATGTAACTTAATGTTGTTAATATTATTGTATTCAATAAAATATGTACAGTAGTGTCTGAAAGATTAATTAAATGAAAAAAAAATGGATGTATTATATTGACAAAAAATGACAGTAAAGGCATTTACAAGGAAAAAAAAACCTAAATAAAATAAACAAATAGCTACTGTTTTTTATTGCATTTTATTTTATTAATCTATGGAAGTCAATGGCATCCATCAACTGTTTGATTACCAGCAATCTTCAAAATATCTTCTAACTCCTACAGGTTTGGAATGACGCAACGGTGAGTAAATGATGACAGAATTATCATTTTTAGGGGAACTATCCCTTTCAGTAAAGATTGTGTTCCATGAAGATATTTTGTACATTTCCTATGGTAAATATGTAAAAACTTAAATTTTTTATTAGTAATATGCATTGCTAGGGACTTCATCTGGACAACTGATTTTCTCAGTATTTAGATTTTTTTGGCCCCCTCAGATTCCAGATTTCCAAATAGTTGTATTATCTCATCCTAACAAACCATACATCAATGGAACGCTTATTTATTCAGCTTTAATATGTAAAAAAAATGACCCTCATGACTGTGGTCCAGGGTCACATATATAAAATAAGCCAGTGTTTATCTCTTTGTGAAGTATGATATGTGCCACACAAATAGTTTGTGAGGTTTTGCTTTCTAAAATAACGTAATCAACCACATTTATGCACTCGTCAGTGTCAGGTTTCAGTCCCATTTGGTGCTTGACGAGTGTCTCTTCTACATCCTGTGGTCAAACGTGTTATATTGTCACTGTGCACAGCTTTAGCTGCACATGATCAAAATAATTGAATTGTTGTCTTTGTTTGTGGCCTAATGTGTGTTTGTCAGGACATCGTGTCTGCTCTGGAGGATCGTCTGCGGCCGCTGGTTCAAGCTGAGCTCTCGGTGTTGGTAGATGTACTGCATCGCCCAGAGCTGCTCTTCCCCGAAAACACAGATGCTCGACGGAAATGCGAGAGCGGAGGCTTCATCTCTAAGTTAGTTTCCTTTTCCTATAAACCTTAGACCATAAAACTTCCTGAACTGAGAGGACAAAACTGTCATAACAGTCTTCCTCTTTTTGTTATGAACCAATAGCATCTGTGAATATGTTTCATTGGGTGACCTTAAACACATATAGGATCAAAACCTATGAAGCATATGAAAAATAAATCACTGAGCCACATTATGCAGTGTTGCAGTAGTGCTTACTGTCCTTCACCTGTCCTCAGTGTGTTTCCTTGTGTTGTGAGAGACTCCTCCTCAGAGCTACACAAGAGGTTGTGTGTGTTTGGTGAGGCCTTCTGTGTCTGTTTGCGTGTGGGAGTAATGCTGAGATGCAGGATTAGCTGATTCAGGAATGGAGTTTCATTACAATGTACTGTCAGTGGGAGCACAATGAAAGTCTATTAACAGCTCAGATTGTGGTTTCAATCTGGTTTCTTTTCTTTCTTTTTTCAGTTTAAGTCAGAGTTTTTTTTAGTTCACAGAATATTTATAAGGACAGCCTCACTGCATTAATGTGGGGTCATTATATATATATATATATATATATATATATATATATATATATATATATATATATATATATATATATATATATATATATATATATATATATATATATATATATCTGCAAAAGATTGTATTAACAAACTTGTGAGACGTACTGTGTTTTTCTCTTTCAGATTAATAAAACACACTAAACAGCTTTTAGAGGAGAACGAGGAGCGTTTGTGTATAAAGGTTTTGCAGACGCTTCGAGAAATGATGACGAAGGACCGTGGCTATGGGGAAAAGGTAACATACATGCTGTAGTTGCATAAAACAAATGAAAAATATCCTTCCACGTACACAAACCTGTCATCTACAGCACTATTATGCATCTTGATGAGATTACAGGAATCCTTTGGTGTGTGTTACTCTATATTTGTTCATATTACCCTTAAAAATAGCAAAACAGGCCTCACAGTACACACTTCACTCCGTCTTTCCACATAACTGCCCAAAACCAAGTTCAGAGGACTGTGTTAAACATCCGACATGCTGTTTTTATTAGCGTATGTACTTTTATATGCATAACTGCGCACAAACACACACACACACATGCAACTGTTCATGACTCGTGTCCTTATAAAACATGCTGATTTTCCTAATCTGGTTTTGCATCCTAAATTTAATTTTTTACCAGCTCTAAATGAATGAACACCCTATTAACATCACTAACATATCTGAATGCCTAAGATTTTATTTTAATTCTGGCTATATCCAATTTCTGATTTAAAGATTCCATGAAAACAAAATGATAGTTTAAGGTTTTAATTCTTTGTCTTGTTAGATTTGAGACCATCCGTGTGCTAGTGTATTTATATTGTTTTATTTGATTTGATTCTTTATTTAATCTCATTTTATTTTTGATTGTTTTATTTCATCTGTTTATATACATTTTTTATATTTATTATTTTTTTTTATTACATTTTTATTAAATTAAATTAAATTTTATTTTATTTTATTTTATTTTATTTTATTTTATTTTATTTTGAAAACTGCACTCATGAATTCATGGGGTCTTTAACTAAGACTGACAAGATTTGGTCACACCTTTTTGTAGTTGGCAACTAATGCTTTTAGAGCTAATGCTGATAAATAACAATCACAATAATCTTGTGTTATGTCACTAACGACCGTTGTTTGGCATTTATTTTATTTGAGCGTTCTCTGACCTTCCTTCACAATACTAACTTTGCTGTATGCTCTTCTCTTCCAGCTAATTGCCTTTGATGATGAGCTGGATGTGGCTGAGGTTGTTTTTTTATTTTTGGTTTTATTATTTGCTATGTTAAGTTGGGCTTCCCGCTCTCACACCAATGCAGTCGTCCTACTTAGTGCTTGTTCTTGTTCAACGTGACTTCACCACAAACTGGCCGTTTTTGTTGTCTGTCTGTGTGTGTTGAGGTTGCGTGCAGTTAACCTCAGCTGATAGTTTCAGTGTGTGTTTGTATGCATGTGTTTTTTACCGCTGGCCTTATTTTAGATGGCGTGTGCTGGTGAAAATGCGTGTAAGTGTATCAGCCCACCACACTTCGTTCGCACTTCCTCTCTGTAGCGTTAATTCAAGTTTACGTTCCTGTTACGTTTATTGCTGAGAAACAACAACAGAGGAGGTTTAACAGGGACGTCACAACATATCACTGGCTGTGTGTTTAAGCTCTGAAGAAGAAGGAATTACAGAGTTTCTTTTTTACGATAATAACACAGTATTAAGCAAGCCAAAAACACATTTCGCTGATGATCTAGCAAAACTCTATAAGGCCAAACCCAGTTCAGGTAAATTGTGAAATTGTGGCTCATTCAGCTGCATTTGCAAGGAACTGAAAACTGAAAACTGTTTTCAGGCTTAGTTTGTGATTTCTTGATCTGACAAACCAAAAAACGGCAACTTCAACAGTTTATTAACAATATAAATCTTTTGTGTGTGTGTGTGATTTGAAGTTTTAATGTGAGATAAGTGAATACATACGTAGTTGAATAAAGTGTAAATTATAATTCGATTTGTCTTTCCGGAAGTGCTTGCGTAAAAAAAAAAAAAAAAAAAAAAAGTCTGGTTCTGAATAAATAAAAAGCTTTGCTGCCAGTTTTCCGTTGACTGTTCACATAAATAAAGGCGTAAATAATAAACAGCATGGCACCCACACACCATATTGTAAAAAGCTCTGATGGATCTCTGACGCAGATAAATGCGTAAACGCTTAGAAGTTCTGGAAAAAGCAGGATCAGTTAGAAATTAAGTTGGAATACCACTAATTCGATTTCTGAATCGATTCCCGTCATCTGTAATTCTTTCTAATGAACACAGATGCTGTAAACAAGTCTTAATAGCATTTTGCTTCACTTATTGATCCCAATCCATATTGGTTTGCAAATCATAATTCATAGTGCAAATGTAATCTGAACTGGATTTTTAGTAACAAATATTCTAACAATATATTAGTCAGTGGGAAGTTTTCAAAAAAAGTCTGCCGTTTATTTCAAATATGTAGTGTAGGTCTGTCATGCAAGTGCTATAATAATGAGTAAACCCAATCTTTTTGGTTGCTTTCCATTGACTCCTTTCTATGTGAGAGGTGGCAATTCATCTGTAAACTGGAAGTTTAAAGTGAGCGCCTGTGCGTGTTTGAGTTGAAGTCAGAAAGGCGGGTGGGAGTTCATACTATATTTATAGTCACTGCTCTCCTATCACTTCCAGGGATGAAATGGGACCTGGTCTCCCAATAACAGGAGGACATGTGTGAACGTTCTTGAAGATACATGCAGCTGTGCCACATGGCAAGAAAAATGGCATTATTATTTGTGTACATGTGTGTCTGTTTGAGTGTCATCATGACTTGTTTTTGTATAGGAGAAGTGTAAAAGGTCACTAAAGGGTGTGTTCATCAGTGTTTTTTTTTTTTTTGGGTGTTTTGGTGTTAAATTAAGGTCAGCAGAAACCATATCGCACAAGTTTAAGTAATACACTCCTTCTGAGGAAAAAAAACAGTACGTCAAATGGTCGGCTTGAGCCATTTAAAAATGCAATGTGTGCTTTTTTCCTATACATTCTTTCTAGTGAAAGATAAGGCTGAATTGCTGAAGGGGGCATTTCGATAAATGAGGTGACGTGAGTAAATTGCTTTCTAGGCGAAAAAGCTGGGTTTGATGCAGGTTATTGACAGCATTTGTCTTTTTTACCACACGCACACACACACACACACACGTTTACTTATGATTTTTATACTGTACAGACCGTATATTCTATCGCCCTACACCAACCTTACAGAAAACTTTCTGCATTATTACAAAAAAAAACAAAAAAAAAAACCCGTTGTTTACTTATTTCTATAACAGTATTACAAATGAGGATGTCTTTTGGAGATTTTGTCAGGTTTAGCTCACTTTGGGTACAAATTTGTCCCCAAAATATGGTTAAGTAGGTACACAAACACAAACACACACACACATATATGTATGTGTATATATACCATTTAAAATGTTTGGGGTCAGTAAGATCAGTTTTTCCTAACTTTCATTAAGCAAGGACACAGTAATCAAATGTGACCGTAGATACATTACAGTTTTTTTTATTCGCTTTGGTACTATTTTCACAAATAAGGTGTACATTTTCAAAACTCTTAGTACAAAAATCCAAACTGATCACACTTGTAACACAGCTAGTCATTCTTTCAAAACCTGATCTTATGCTTTCATTCAGTTGCACATGTTTTCATTCCATATAATCATTGTTTCAAACACAAGATTATTGTAATATGTAATGAGAACATTTGGTTTAATCACCGAAACACAACAGTATTAATCTTCTTTCAGTTTAGTACTTTTAACATTCAGTTCATCCAATGGCAAACAATGCAAGATACTGGTTTCAAATCAGCCTTAGAAGTGCTGAAATTAATATGCTACAGTACTATAAAAGACAGATTACACAGTTTTCACATTAGGCAATACACTTTTATATACCAATATATTTAATACATTACCCAACATTTACATAATCTATAATTTCCAAAATATCCATCCTATGTGTAATCAAGTGAAGGATCAATGAAGACATCCTCTACAATAATTTGGGCGAATTAGTTTTTATTTTTCAGATATAATTATAACATAGGTATATTTTCTATAATGAAATTTAACTAAATGAGAAGAAAACATACATTTAGTGCACACATTACAATAATTTGAATCAAGCCTGTCTTGAGCATTTGGCCATAGATTCTCATTCACATCACAATGAATGTTATCATTGTTCAAGCACCTTGGAAAAAACCTTTTGGCGTGGCGAATCAAGACTTGCCATTGGTCTACACTAATGTCATCACATGCATCATCCATGGCCTGAAGGAGGGTATCACGCTCAAGGGGTTGGCGATCAGACCTTCCACCCCCATGCTGAAAACAATTCCTCAGGGTTGAGGAAGGTAGAGTATGGAGGCAGGTAGAGGATCATGAATCGGGGATGGGCTTAAAACCATTGAACTACCTCTGCGTGGTGAAACCTGACATTGTCCCACACAGTTACATAGGTGACCCATTTATACCATGACAGGCAGGCTCAATTTCATTGAGGAACTCAATAAGATGTGCAGCATTATAGGAGCCAAGTAATGGCCTACGTCCTACAACACCATCTTCAGAGATAGCTGCGTACATAGAGATGTTTCCACCACGTAGTTCTCAAAATCCATATACTGTATATTCCTGACAAACCAATTTAAAATCTATAGGTTTACCCAACGGTTCAGTGATTAACCATTAAGATCAGTTGGATTAAATAATAGACAAATGTATTAAACTGAACGAGAAGAGATGAAAATCAAAAGTTTGATAGTGAGAGATTTATGAAAGGTGGTTACTGTGAATGACACATTTATTAAGATGAAACACTTATTTTGTGTAGAGAAAAGGATACTTTGTGGTTTTGTGCATTGTACTAACACAATCGAAAATATGCTGAAATGTTTGAAAAAAGTGCACTTTTGATGATCTGATGTGATATTAGTACTATGAGTTGTGAAAATGTACACTTTGCTTGTGAAAATAGTACCAAAGCGAATAAATAAAACCATAATAATGTTATGAAATATTTTCATTTGAAATAAATTGTGTTCTTATGAACTTTCTATTCATCAGGGAATCCTGAAAACAACAGTACAGTACAGTTTCCACCAAAATAGTAAGCAGTAAAGCTGATTTAAACATTGATATTAATAAGAAAGTTTCTTGAGCAGCAAATCAGCATATTAGAATGATCTCTGAAAGATCATATGACACCTGAGGCTATGTTCACACTTGTTGGCTTTTTTTAAGCTGTCAGCATCTGTTTTACATTATAATACTATGGAGAAAATTGTGTTTTCAAAAAAGTCCTGAGCGCTTTATAAAACACCACGACCAGCATTATTTTTTACGTCAAGTGCCTTTTTGACAACTGACCAATGACAATCAAGTGGTGAGTTGTTTTCATAAAAAATAAAAAATAAAATAAAATAAAAACCGGAGAAGGTAGCTTTGTAGTCAGATCGTACTAGTTTCGGAGCACAAGGAGTTGCATGATGAGTACAAAAGTATATCTAGTCTAAAAAAATATGCCGCGAACCGTGCATCATCCAACCAGAGCTAGTGGAATAAATTGTTGGAAAAACCCTAGTTTCCTTCCCTGTATAACTTTGCGCTTTCCACAAACGTCGTCATGAACTGACGATACCCTCCCCTTCTAAAGCCGACATCTCTGCAGCACACAGCGATAAGCCACCTTTGCAGCTGTTGTTTTAGCAACAGAAGACTATTTGAAAGCAAAACGCTGCCAGCATTTTATTTTACTACATGTTTTTTTTTTTCAAAGAAAACGCCAAGTGTGAACACGCCCCAAGACTGGAGTTATGATGCTTAAATTTCAGCTTTGCATCACAGGAATAAATTGCATTCAATTTACAGATCCCAAATTTTTGAATGGTTGCATATATACAGTATATTAATACAGTACAGTATATTAAAGTTATATGATGCAATGGCCCTATACACGCACACACACTCACACACATATACTGTATATATATGATGGATGTTTTGCATGATCACAGTTTTTTGATGATGATTGTGAGGTCATGTCCTAAGAGCGCATCATGAGTCTGAGCCCTCATACACACTTACACACGTGTTCACATCACATGTTTTCACTGGCCATCCCTGCTCATCACATACGACACCTCTCCCTCTGTGTGTCTCGCTTCATCTTTATATAAGAGAATGTGTCTGTGTGTGTGTGTGATGTAAGAGGGATGGAGAAGATAATATGGATTTAGGTTGACAATACGGCCGTGCTGCTGAGCAGAGAAGCTTATGTAATGTGGATGGAGAGAGCGGTGTGTGTGCACGTGATGAGGTGTGTGTGTCTCCTTCATCTGGGCTGTGCAAGACCCTCTCCCAACCATGAGTAGTCTTGTTTTTAATATTTCTGACTGTCTCTGTCCCACATTTTCAATGACTTTCTATCATTCTGTTTTCATGTTGTTTTATTTGGTAACACTTTAATACAGGGACCAATTCTCACTATTTATTAGTTGCTTATTAGCATGAATATTAATAGCATATTGCCTGTTTATCAGTACTTATTAAGCATATTTTACATCCCTAATCCTACGCAATACCTAAACTCAACAAATACCTTACTGACTATTAATAAGCAGCAAACTAGGCGTTTACTGAATCAAAGGACGTAGCTAATGGTTTGTTTATAGCAAGAATGGGACCTCAAAATAAAGTGTCATTTTTTTATTTTTATATTTGTAAGCCTTTCTGTCTGCCTCTGTTATAGTCTTACTCTCCGTTCTGCTTTTTTCTGTCTGTCATAATCTTTCTTTCTGTCTTTCTCTCTCACTTTATTTTCTGTCTGTCTGCCTGTGTCTCTTTCTCATTGTTTATGTATATTTTTCATTGCCTTTATCTTTTGCTCTGTCCCTCTCTTTCTCTCTCTCTCTCTCTCTCTCTCTCTCTCTCTCTCTCTCTCTCTGTCAGTAGATTGAGTCAGTTGCAGTAGTCAGTGTGTGTCAGTTGGGGTCTGTTGTCCTCATGTGTCCTCTGTTATCTCTGGCTCCTCCTCTGCACGTCTGGTGTCGTCCATCAGGGGGAGCTGTGGACACATCCCCGTTGTCCCAGTTTCCTCGCCTTTGTGCAGCACGATTCCTGGACACCCGCCAGCTCGCAAGCAGAGGTTACATAAGACCTGCCCTTCTTTTTTTTTTCCTCGTTTTTTTCCTGGAATCAAGGCTCTTTACTGATGTGTGACCTTCTGCAATAATTGGCAATAAAAGTGCGACGGGCTGTTTACTAAAAGACACTGGCAGTGAAGAAGACCCTCCGGTGGGCATACAACGTCCTAAACCTTTTTGTGAACGCAACAGCTCAGTTTCCGTCTTGTGAGGCTGAAATGCGTAAATGAGGTCACCAAGTGTGTTTCCTTCAGTCTTTAGGCCAGAGCTGTAAGACAGAGACACATTATGTTATTGAGCTTATCAGGTTAAGAAGTGTGTTTGCAAACCCAACTGTGCTTTTTTCGACAATGACAGTGACTGAAATCGACCCTTGAAGCTTCTCGCCATTGACATGCACTGCAAAGAATAAAGCCGTGATATCAGTGCATGCTCGAGGTGTTTCGTCCCAACACCCGACAAACTTGTGACACACAAACTTGTGACTTGCACTGGAAGTAAAAAGTAGCCAAGAGCTGTTTGAGAAGTCAGTGTTAAATCGAATTCGGATGAATGGATGCGCTTTATCGATTTCTTGTGGGGAAATTCACAAGAAAGTGTTTTTATAGCATGTGATGAAAGCATGCATTTATGGTGGCTAGAGAGGGACATTTCGCATTCACACCTTGTGTTTTGCAGCAGCATTATTTTCCAGCTGAAAAATGATGTCGCAGAAAGGGAGATTCCTTACTGGTTGCAGTATTACTCAGACAAACATGCGCGTGCGTCACGGCTGTTGCTAATTTAGAACCCCCCTTTTCTTTGTGCTAGAATGGTTCCAGACAACATGCTCAAATTTTCCTCTTTGCATCCTTTTGAATCAAACAAATGTTAATGATTTCAAATGGCACTGAGTGTTTATGTTATCTGAATTATTATTATTTATTTATTTTTGGTTGATAGTACTATACTCACACTAGTCATCGTTTTCATTGTCTCTGACGTGTCACACAAGGAACTGTTTTCATGCCGTGCATGTCGCCTGCTTTGCTCGTTCCCTTCTGCTCTTGCACGACTTTAACTTTTGATTTTATGTGTCTTTTCTTGTCTTACTAATGCACCAATAATTGTGGAAATACTTATCCGCTCACATCCAGATGGATTCAATGTTGTGACAGGACCAAACACGTTGTACATACCTTTTTGAAAACCAACCACACACACACACACACAAAGTTTTTATCCCACACCCAACTTGGTAACAATTAATAGTAATGTTTTTTTTTCTGCCAAGTCATGACTTGAGAATGCATTACATTACTCCTTGAGATTCGCCATTGAAGCCTTTTATCAATTATAATATGTTTGTGTGCACATCTTTGCCTGTTTTCCCACTGCAATGACCCTTTTTGATGAGAACCCGACATGTAGGCTGTCGTGAGGTCAATCATTCTTACGCTGGCATAGATGAATGTGCAGCCTCCCCAATCTGCAGACGCTTAAGTGTAGGAAAGTCCATTCTTTCAGGCTGGTTATTTCTGATGGGTCTGATGCACGCTGCATTAATGAGTTTCTAGTTTGTCAAGGGCATTAACACGTTCTAGCAATGCCAGAGACTAATCTGCATTAACTAACTCATGACTTTTTATCTCCATTAGCTTGCACCCCCACCAGAACCAGAGGTCCCAGCAGAGGTGTGTCCAACACATATTCACCCTCCCTGCCAACCTTGGGCTGGAAAGTGGGAATATGGGTTGTTGCAGTCAGTAGTTGATCGTCTCATACCATGTCCTTGCCTCATTTCATTGCAATAGCCTCTTTATCTCCGCTTTGAGTCATCTCTGCCCATGCAAATGGGAAAACAAAGCCCCACGCTGGCACGCACCACACTTAGATCTTTCCTCTTAGATCTGTTTTCCCCCTCAGTGTGGAAATATATCTAAAAGCTGACCTCTTTTTGGTCTTGCTGATTATTGATTGGGATCTGGGTGTCAAAACCCATTCATTTTCTCCATTGAGACGTTACCTGATAACAAATGACCTTTCAAAAGAAGCATACCATGTGCTTCTGTAGAAGCTTTTTTCGTTCTAGATTTCAACAGTTTTAATTTTAAACTGTGTTTACTAACCAAATTATAGATTAACTTCTGAAGAAGGATGTTCCAATTAAAGTTGCTTTATTATGGCAACAAAACACATGCTCAAAGAATTCAACACATTCACCTTCCACTCCCATGAAACACTTTTGTTTTTGAATGTTTTGCTGTAATTATTGGTATGTTGAATTTAATCATTATAATTATTATAATTATTGTTAGCATTATTATGTTCTTGTTTATGTTATATAACATAAGGTCTAATCATGAATTACTTTAAGTCGATAGTTTTACATTTTATTGTCATGCATGTCATTGACTGTGCTTCATGGGATGTGTGGTTAAAGGTAGAGTTCAACCGAAAAGTAAGATTTTGTCATCATTTACTGTTGTTCCAAACATAATTGAGTTTCTTTCTTATGCTGAACACAAAGGAAGATATTTTGAAGAATTTAACTTTGTTGGTCCCCATTGACTTACATAGTAGGGAAATAAATTCAATTTAAGTCAGTGGGGACCATCACATTTTTGATTACCAGTATTCTTCAATTTATCCTCTTTTATGTTCAACATAACAAAGAAACTCAGAAAGTTATGGAGCGATATGAAGGTGAATAAATTAAACTGTTTGGATGGACTATCACTTTAATTCCTTTATAATTTTCTTTATAATCTTCCTTTATTTTCTCTGATTTTCTTAAATAGTTTGATCCAAATCAAAGTTAACTAACCAAATTTCAGGATGAAGTAAAAGTTGCTGTTGCAACAAGAACAACGATTTTGGTTCGATTTTGGACTTTTCTCTGACCTTCCAAAGTCTCTGAAGTGTTTCATTCATTCTGCAAACTAGTTGAATTGCTTTATGAGTTCAAATCCTTTCTTCAATGTAATTATTTATTTATGGAGTTTTTGAAATGCCTGTGGAGAAACTGAATGAGGAAGAAACCTTCTGAAACCAAGGCTGCAGAAAAGTAGCCTGTGGCTGTTGTACATTTTGCATGTACTGTATATCCGTGTGTATGACAGACAGGAAGAAAAAAGGAAGAAAAGCAAACCTACTGCTTTTCCAAGGCATCTGAGGGCATGGGCCGCAGTGTGTGTCAATATTACACAGGATCCATTACATAATCTGGATAAAAGTTTTCTCTCTCCTCTCTCTCTCATTCCTCTCACTCATGGCTTACGTTTCTAGTTTTGGCGCCCTGTGCGGTGCTTATGTAATTAACATGGTTTCATTCCCGCTCTTGCCGCTGTAGAAACACAACTACGGTCCAACGTAAAACAGACGGCCGGTAGAATAGGTTAGCAGAGTTTGATGCTGCCAAACAACAGAGTGTGTATTCGTTAAAGGGCAGGGGAGTCAAAAACAAATTATGAAATGTATTATGTATTAGTTTTCCTGTTTTACCACCTTTCCTGCTTCCTTTTAGGGATTATTTTAGGGCTTTATGGATAAACTGAAGCTCATGCTCCTCTGCTCTGCTCTGCTTGATGTCCCTCAGTGTCTGTCTGCTCACAAACACACACATGTTCTCACACACACACACACCAAGCCTCTAATTTAACAGCATGATGTAATCTGCCCCACTTTTTTTGTGCATGCCTAAATAGTGACTAATGTTCTCAGTCTTGACCGCTTTCTTTTTTTTTTTAAGCTTCTCATTTTTCTTCCCTCCTTTTTGCTTTCTGCTAACTCACGTCATTCAGGAGTTTGATCCGAACCAGCCCCAGAAGCAACTGGAGGATCAGAGAAGGGTAGGTAAAGAAACGGGGCACGGGACGCACCCCCTGGTCAGCGTTTGATTTGCCCGTTCACAAACTCGCCCTGTTCACACCCTCCTGTCTGATCTAAAGGGGTGGAGGTTTCACCGGATGATTATTTGCTCTTTATGTTTATAGAAGGCGACTGATCCGTTTATAAGTGATTAACATCTTGATGTTGTGTGAGTGTGGTTCCACGGCCTCGGGTTCGAGGGTGTTTCAGTTGGGTTTGTTTTTAACTGTGTAATCACTGAATTAGGATCATTTTTAATTGGTGCGGTGTCTTGTATCTGAGGCCTCTGGTATTATGGGGTCAGATGCGACTAAGAAAATGGATCTAGCGTTATCAGATTCTGTCTTCCTTTCTGACCTGTTTCTGACTGAACTAATCAAATGTAATAGGACGAGGTAGGACTTGGTCTTGAGAAGGAGCTGAGTATCATCCAACTAAGGAAATTAATTCAGTAACACTTTCCTTGAAGCCTGTTTATGTAACACGCTATTGAGAATTTCAGTATAATATATTACATAATACACCTTTAGACAGTTATAACATACTGCATAACATATACATAGTTACACCTTTGCTAAGTGAGCACTCAAAGTTTATTATGAGTTATGCTCTTTAAAGGTGTAGCAGGTATCATTGTGATGTATTATAAACCATTCCAATGTATATAAAGCAAATTGGCATTTTAAATACACTATCTTTCAAAAGTTTGGTTAAGATTTGTCTGCACACTAAAAACTGTAATATTGTGAATTATAACAATTTAAAATAACTGTTTTGTTTCTTTTATGCTGTATTCGTGTTCAAGAAACATTGAAAAAAAATGTTTCTACTCATTTGGTTTTTTTTTATGGGAAAATATTTATTAGGACTCAATAGAAAGTTCTAAAGAAATGTCTTTATTTAGAGGCTTGTTTTAATTTATTTCTATTTCATTAAAATATAAATACTTTATGTATTTACTCTCACTTTTGATCAATTTAATCCATTCTACCTGAATTAAACTATTAATATTAACTATTAAATAAAATTTTACTGACCACAAACCCAAATGATATACAGGCTTCAAGTTAAAGGGGTCATGACATGGATTTTTTTCATTTGAATATGTTCCCTGGGGTTTGATTATAACGTTAATCAAGTTTTTGTGCGCGCGCGCACACACACACACACACACACACACACACACACACACACACAACAAAAAACCTCATTCCCTCATTATAACCCTCATTCTGAACTTGTTTTTAAGGGGCGTATCCTTTAAGGCTTCTCATTAATCAATCACTGTTAAGATAGGCTAACTTCATTGTATAGGAAGCTGTATTAATGCCTCCTCCTATTGCATGTGAGTGTTTTAACAACATAATCAAAATAAAGCGCTAATTTTCAGACAAAAATTCTGAAATCATTTACTCATGGTTTGTGAAGCAGCTTCAGTCAGATCTAGTACTGCTTCATCTTTCAACAAACGTTTCTTTGTGAGCGCTCCGTGACACTGTGCCTTGTTTACAAAACAAAATGCTCCGACCAATCCTCTGACACGATCTGGGGTGCCAGTAAAAATAAATGATCCACTTGTTACTAACCCTGGGATCCTTCTGAAATCTGTACAAAGATGCGAAAAAGCTTTTTAAACGTTCTTTCCCTCCATTTGTCCTGACGACAGACTCAAGGATCTGTATACTGTATTCAATGAAGACAAGATAGAGGCCGTGATTGTAATTTATGTTTGCTTTTGACGTGACACTCGTATTCAGCGTGATCAAGAACGCCAGTGGGCGGGGCCTATGGTGAGAAGAAGACTATTCGTCAATGTCTCGCCCTGGAGGCAGTATTTATGCAAATGACTGCGCCAGATGATGGAGCTTGATTAAATAAATGTTTTGTTTATAACGAGGAGGGTGTTGTAAGCTACGAAACTTGCAGGATCTTTAATGGAACAAAGACCTCTTTTATGCCAAAAACATCAAAGCAGATTTGATTTCTCATGTTATGACCCCTTTAAATGTTGGAAAACTCTTTGTTTCTTGTTGACCTTCTGTGGAAGCATACATGTGTGAATTATTCCATAAAAAAAAGTAAAAAAAAAAAAAAAAAAGATTGTATGTCATGGTGGCACACTGATGTTTTCGGCGTTGATGATGTTTGTTAAAATGCCCCACCTGTGACTCCGCCCTCTTCCCTGTTGTCAGAGTGAAGCTTTGAGGCAAGTCCTGGTGAACCGTTACTATGGCAACTTCAAGCCGGGAGGCAGGCGAGACAGTTTGAACAATTTCAGCAACGGGCCGCTTGCCCCCAGCGGGCAGACCAAGACTCCGACAGGTTTGTGCAGCTCCTTAAGTTTCTTTATAATACATGATGCGAGCTGACCTTTTCAAACATAGACACCAACTTCAGTTTGTAATACCCCGCTGCTATAGCTGACTCCCTTCCCCAACACTTTCTTCTCTATGCTATGTGTTCTATATGTTCAGAGCCTTCGCTTGTTGCCAGGCGACAAGAATGTGGCACTCGGACTTCCTCACGACACACCTGCTTAAGAAAGTCTAGCGAGTGTGTTAAAGCAGATATCTGACTGGAAGCTGACTGCAGATGATAGGAAAACTAGGTTTTGGTCAAATTTTGACCCAAACTTACCAAAAAGGTCATTTGTTTGGTCATTTATTGACTACCAGTCCTTAGATTTCATGTAAACCTGATGCAACATCTCATCAAAAAGGCCTGTTCAAGTTCTTAACACTGAATACAGTGGAGATTTGGTCATAATTTGGTTTGATTTTATGAGATTTTTGTTGTGCCATTAAAATGAACTGAAAAAGGCCAGCAATTATATAAGAAATGGACTTGTATTTGGACAATATTTTTATAATTGTTATTGATTATTTAGTTCTGTAATTACTGAAATATTAAGTGAACTAATATCAAAACATTGTCATATGATGTGTCATGTAAATGCGTTGAATTGATTACGCCAATATTCCAGTAAGATGCTCACAATGCTGAATTTATTTGATCTAAAATACAGTAAAAACATATATATTTATTATTATTAAATAAATGTTCAATTTAAATGTTAAATATTACATGTTCAAATATTAAAGTGCATGTTTTTTTTTTAAATCAATGTTTAAAAATGATTTTTCATATTACAAAGTAATTTGATAGCAAAGCTAATTTTTGGACATCAATTATAATAAACATTAGTTGTTACAATCAATGTCGAAAACAGTTGTGCTACTTGATATGTCTGTGGAACCGCAATATGTTGTTTTTGCAGGATTTTTTTGATGAAGAATACTGAACAATAATAAACTGTGGTGTGGATATATATATATATATATAATATATATTTAATAAATCTATTCCCAGGAGGTGGTGGAGGTTCAGTGGGCAGTCGAGGGGAGATTAGCCTGGCAGAAGTGCAGTGTCATCTGGACAGAGAAGGTGCGTCTGATCTGGTCATTGACCTCATCATGAACGCCACGAGTGACCGAATCTTCCAGGAAAGCATCCTGCTGGCCATCGCTCTGCTGGAGGGAGGGAATCCTGTCATACAGGTGAGATCAGCTGTCACTTCTCACTTTCATTTTTGTGTTTTTGAGGGGTTGTTTTTATGACTTACATGAGATCAGCCTCTGTTCTGCTTTAAACCTCTCATGTCATGTGCAAACCTGCAGGGAATTCAGATACTGTAGTAAACAATGAGTGTGTGTGGCACAGTGTGTCAGCTGATCTAGGGCAGATGGGGTCAAATCAACAGTATACGTGCCAGAGCTAATTACCACATGAGCTAAAGCATATCCAGACCATTTATCTGAATTGCTGTTTTGATGCAAGGTGGGGTTTTTGCATATCTCATCTGTGTGTAGGAAAGCCGTGTCCGTTCCTTTAAAATGCAGGGCACCTCCTCTGGTGCAAAACAGGAAGAGGGAAGGAGAGCATGCATTGCATTGAGATAAGAAAACACTAATATGTCTGCTGCAGGCGCGACAGATAGTTTGGGTCACTGAGGAGTCAGAGGGTAAATTGAAAAAACAAAAAAACAAAACAAAAAAACAGAAAATGCAGAAAGAGAAGACCTAAAGGAATGCATGGAGTGTAAGACAAGAATAGCAGCTTTCTACTTTATGAATATATTTATGTTAGGTTAAACTTATTAAAAATAGGCACTATTAGAAAGTACAGTATTGTACTATAGTATCACTTGACCTCATTATGTTTGTCACATGACTTCATGAAGCTACAAGTTTTATGAAGGGGTGTCTTTTCAACTACATCATCTTGGCAACAAAAAATGGATATTTTAAATTTTTGATATGTTTATTTATTTAGTTTTGTCTCGTGTAAAACCGTATTCATATTTGGCAGTTTAGTTTAGTTTCATATCGTTTAGTTTTGTTTTGATTGGGGAAAATATATTTGGCAGTTTGATCAAATAATTACTAATAATAACAAATCACAATTCTGAAAACAAAATAATAAATTACAAACTCAAATCTAAAAACACAAAATAAAAAATCAGAAAAAACACAACAACAATTCCGAAAACATTATAACAAGTCAGAAAACAACAACGACAGATCCAAATTAGATTTGCATTTGTAATTTGTTGTTTTGTTTTTGGAATTTGTGATTGTTTTGCACTTCTCGGCCACCGTAAATAATAATTTGGAACCAGAAAATATTTGACTTGTTTTATTTTTCAAATCAATTCAAGTCAGTTTATTATTATTATTATCATTATTATTATTTTTTTTTTTTTTTGCAATATTTTGATCATTAAAAAATATATAATAATCTAAGGTCACATTGAACACATTCCATTTGCAGAGTAATTTTATGTCATTGAGATATTATGACAAATGTGCTTTTTATCAGACTTTTTTTTTAAATAAGGCATTCAATTACTTAATTGTTTTTTAATCGTTTTCTTTTTTTTGTTTAGCCTTAAAAAGTGGTATACTGCTCATTTTGGCAAAATATGTACTCTGTATATTTTATGTATACAGAAAATGTGCATAAAAGCACTGTACATTGCTGTATTAGTAGTAGTTTGATGTTAATATGTTATTCAGTGACACTAAGGCAAAGCGAGTGCTCAGACCGTCAACTGTGGAGGAGTCCAGTTCAGAGCGAGGCCACACGTCACTGTCTGCCGTCGCACAGCCAGGGTTCTGCAGGTGCAGTGCGGTTGCTATGGCAACCTGGGAACTGGCTAGCCTCGATGCGAGGTTGCACGCGGATGTGGAGGGTGTTGCGTGGCGGCGGAGGCAGTCAATGTCACAGAAGGGATGGTTGCTCTGATTGTAGAGCAATTAGATTTCCTGCCCTGCCAGGGCTGGTTTCTGTGCTCATGCATGTGTTTTGCGTGGGTGCTTTTGTAAATAGGCGCATTGCATAATCAGCCCCGTTATTAGCATAGGCATTCTACTTGATGATACTCTGGCTTCCCAACAGGCACACGCTCACATTAATGCATTACATAAGCCAAGCCCCTGGTGAATAATGTAGAAAACACTCTTGACAGTTCTGCATCCGTGCATTTGTGATTGAGAGACACAATTAGAGAGGAAAGTGACTAAGAGGGACAGATACAGAGAGAGAGTGTCCATAATGAAATGAAATGCCAGTTGTTTTCTCATTATCATGACGGTGTGGCACCTTTGTTTACCTTACAAAGGCTTATACATCGCATTTCTTATAAATTTTACAAAACTTGTCAAGAACAATGTCATTCCACCATAAAATCTGATGAAAACGAGTCAAATAATAATTCAGCAAGAACTTGAAACCTATATTAAGGAATATGTGTTTTTTTTTTTATTTATTTTTTTTTATTTTTTTACAATTACTCAAATTCAACTTGTTCTAATTTAGTTTTTTTCTAACCTTTTTTTTTTCCAAACGTGTCAGTTTCTTAAAAAAAGGTTTAAAACCAGTAAATAGTTAAGTGAAGCCGAATTTTCGACCGCATCACATTTAACACTGCAGTTTTACAAGTTCACCTTTTTTTTTTATCGCTGTCCATATAGACAACATTGGATGGATGTCTAAAATATTAAAGTAAGGAGAAGTCAAAAAAATGTGGGAGATTCGGTCCGCGTCTGAACTATGACGTGAAAATTGGCCCGAATCCCGGCTCGATGGGCGTAAAAAAGTCAGGGCCTGTTGAACTCAGGCTGAAATGCAGGGCTCTACTGTCTGTTGTTGAACCACAGGAAGACTTTTTTTTCCCTCTAACAGCGTGTCGCGCAGGTGCGACCTATGATTTTTTTTTGTTGTTGTACCAGGTTGCACGTGCGACCGAATTTGTCACACTCTAGAGCCCTGATCTATCTATCTATCTATCAGTATAAAGATATTACAACAAATAAAGCCATAATCACTGTTGTTTTTACACGGCAATGATCAGAATGATATTTTTCACATCATGATAATAAGAACTGAGGATGGATATGTGCATAGATTCAATTGAAATAATTTTACAATGCATAAAAATGTATAATGGTTTTTAAATAGTCTCTTTCTTCTCTCTTTAATTCCCGATAGTGTGTTACAAACCTGTTGTGCTTGTCAGCATCAACCTCAATGCGTTGGGTTAGATTGGTTAAGCATTCTTGCAGCGCTAAAAGGGTTTTGTGGATAACCTGCATGACACATTTGCAGCCCGTTTGCAGAGTCATTTGGTTGTCTTTTGAAGGATGTGAAGAAACCACATGAAAGAAGGATAGAACTAGGGGGTAGTCTGCACTTTAAACGTGTGTGTCTGTGTGGGGTAACATTCTCTAGTGTTAACAGGGGAATTACTGCGTTTACTCATTGTAAAGCAGCTTCTTTTAAGATTTATTCTGCTGTCCTCTGCTACAGCTTTCTCAGTAAACGCTCTGGGTTTGCAAGTTGCTAAACTCCAGATTCACTCCATTCTACAACATATTTACACCCCAAATCAAGTTAAATAGATAAGAAGCCTATCACAGTACAGTTTATATATATGGCGACACTTAAGTATGTGGAACGATTCTCATTACAATTCCCACAATTCTGTGGCCATTTTTAAGTCTAAATTAAAAACCTATCTATTCTGTAAGGCTTTTAATTCTGGTTGAAGCACTCTTTTTATTCTTGTTCTATATATTTTCTATATTGCTGCATGTTGTGATGTTTTTCTATTCAATTGTTTTTGGTTTTTCTTATTCTTTGTGCTATTGATGTTTTAGGCTATTCTGTTGTAAAGCTATTGGTCAACTCTGGTTATATAGTGCTATATAAATAAAACTGCCATCGCCATTATTAACTAGTTGCTTATTTGGATGTATATTATTAACATATTGGCTGTCTATTAGTACTTATAAATCACATATTCTGCATAACCATATTCTACATCCCTAATCCTACCCAATACCTAAATTTTACAATTACCTTACTTACTGTTAATAAATATTATATTATATTATATTATATTATATTATATTATATTATATTATATTATATTATATTTTTATTATTTTGTAGTATTTAAATAATAATATCAAATATTAATTAATTATTACAAATAATAATATCATATAATATTTAAATTGGTCATTCGTTTCTACATCATTGAAATATTTTGTTGTATTACATTTGAATAATTCAAATGTAAAAGTTAAAAAAGATATTACAGTGAAGTGGGTTATGCATTAAATGAAAATACACACAAAATTCTAATGAATGTAATTAAAATAATGAAAATAATGTCACAGAACACAACTGGTTCCTCAAATATGGGGAATTTTATTTTTACTTCTACTTTTTATTTTGAGGTCAAATGTGACCCAGGCATGTTTTCAGAAGATTTCAGATATGAAAGTATGTTGAATTCAAACGCATTTTGGTAAGAATATGAATTTGGAGGTCCTTGGAGGTTTGCTAGATCATATCTCAAGGGTGTTTAAAGGTTATTTGAGTCAGTAAGTGCATCATTGTCAGCACGACATTGATAAAAAGAACCATGTGATTGGATGACTGTACCGAGTGACCCGGTATAGATCGAGAAGTGAAACGGGCCAAACAGCGAACCCTGGGTTTGTGGATTTGGTTTGATGTATTACGCACATTGAATGAAAATCAAAAAAGTGCAGGCAGATCAAAAAGTAATACTAAGCAAGGATGCTCTTGTTGATGTAATTTCTTTGCTCACTGTAACGTGAGTATATTTTGTCACAGGTTTTTCAATCCTTATTTATAGATGGTCACGCAGGTTGGTATTTGCTGCAAAACTATTCCAATGAACTATTCCCATGAAAAAAAGAAAGATATTAACTTTAAAGCTCCTCATTAGAGCCATACAATTGGTCTTTTGTGG
Source organism: Carassius gibelio (assembly GCF_023724105.1). Lineage (NCBI taxonomy): Eukaryota > Metazoa > Chordata > Actinopteri > Cypriniformes > Cyprinidae > Carassius > Carassius gibelio. The sequence goes on from NC_068406.1 coordinate 11,245,976, forward strand.
CGCCAAGTGAATCTGAAACATATCAGGGGATGAATCGCATTACTTGGCCTTGCATAATATGGCCTGGTTCAAAAACAGAGAGGCATTTGTTTGATCGCTGCACAACAACACAAGCCAATTGCCCTCCACAATTAGTTTGTTTACAGAGGCATTCTGGGGTGTCGTCAGGATAACACATGCTGTTACCAGGGAAGGGGAAAAAGAGGGATGCAAAAGCTGAGGAGAGAGAGGCAATGGACTGAATAATAGGGAAGCAGATAGATTATGCAAAAGTTGAGTGCAGAGCGAGCAAAGCAGGCAGAGAGGACGGGGAAGTGTCTTGGTGAACACAAAGAGAAGTGGGACAGGGCAAACCACATGCTGTCTAGCCTCCCCAACTTCCAGATCTGTGTGGAGATGCGTTTCTGTGTGTCTGCACACTTGCTCATGGCTTTACCGCGTGCCTAATATGGACCTGCTATAACAATACAGTAAGAACAAGGGACTTTCCCAAACAGGATTATTGTGCAAGGCTTCTTTTGCATGGATATGGCACTAAATTTAGTCGCTGTGCCCAAACTGACCTGTGCAACAAGGTTTGTCTCGCTCCATTAAGGCCTTGCTGTTTGTTTCAGCTGTTGAAATAAAGGCAAAGTTTTGACAAGAGGACGTGACTCAAGTGCAAATCATTTTTCCACTCATTTGTTATTGTGATATGTTATTAGATGTTGAGATGAATGAGTTGAGAGGCTGTCAAAAATATATTTCAGTTTGTTTTTGTTCAGTATGATTTAGAGATTGAACATACATGCATGATTTTTACATGAATGTGCACTACTGGTCAAACGTTTGAGGTCATTAATATAATTTAGTTTTTTAAAGAAATCTATACTTCTATTCAGAAAGTATGCATTAAATTGATCAAAAGTGACAGTGAAGACATTGACATTGTTAACGGAAATTCCTTATTGATTCCTGAAAAATATACTGTATTTCCACAAAAATGCTGAAAATTCAGCTTTGCCATCACACAAATAAATTCAATTAAATTAAAAAGTTATTTTAAATTGCAATTATATTTTACAATGTAACTGTATTTTTGTATCAAATAAATGCAGTCCTTGTGTGTATAAGACACTTTTTTTCAAAAATAATAAGTACATACATTTAAATAAATACATTGTGCTGGTAATGTAACAATAAACCAAAATACAAAAACTTTGTTAGACATGTTTGTTTACCTTTACTGTGGTCCATAAGATTAATCCAAAGTTGTTGTTTTTTTTTGTTGTTGTTGTTGTTTTTTATTATTTCTTTTAATAATAATAATACAAAAAAAAAAAAAAAAAAAAATATATATATATATATATATATATATATATATATATGAAAACCCGGAGGCTTGAGACTGTCCTATTTTGTTTTGTTTTATTTTATTCCTTTTTTTTTGCTGTACACAATTTTGGTACACTGTTGTTATATAGATACATTTTTATTTAATAAAAAAAATATATATTTTATGAAACTATCAATTATGCCATCTGATCAGTCAAAACAATGCTGTCGTATTGCAGATATTATGATATGCATCATTAGTGTCATGATTATGACCTTGAGCATCTTAGAATCACTGTAGATAGCTTTGCACGAGCAAACAATTAAATTTATTACATTTTTACATTAAATTAACATTTTACATGTCATTTAATTTTCAGTTTTTTCTTTAAAAGATTTATTGAATCTAGTTTCATTTTAAAATGATAAAATTTGCAATTGTCACGACTGGGCCTTAAGTCTGTGTTTATTATTGCTTTTCCTGAACCACCCACCAAAGTCACAGGGTGCTATTGAAAAATGATGAGGTCACAGGATACATAAGATCCCACAATGAACTGAATAGACATAATAATGAAGGGTGGAAATTACCATCCTAAATCAGAATCCATTGGCGCTCGGCTCAAATACGGGCCTGTATTCTGTAAAACCTCCAGGCCAGACAGAAGTCGGAAAGGCAGACGGGACTTCATCTGTGGTGAGTAATGCTCAAGTAGGAGTGGGAGGGAATGAGAGACAGTGAGAGTACCGTGCTAAAGCAGAGTGTGTGAGAACAGCCGAGTTCTGGATGACCCCTGACGGAAGCATCGCCCACTTGCTCTACAGCAAGTGGGCAGCAAGCCTGAGATGCTTGAGCAGCTATTCACACACACACACACACACACCTCCCGTTCTGTGACGTCAGTGTATGTGTTCCTCTGTGACTGAACTATGTAAAATACCCACATCAAACATTCTAGAAGATCAAATATATACTCACAGAGCCAAAGTCCATTTATAAATAAACGCTCATAATCAACCTGTTTTTAAGCAACATGTCAAAGGTTTCGCAAGAGAGTGGACAGTAAACAAATACAGGCCACCATAAATTATTTTTATTTTACGTCATAGTTTTGGTGAGTTTTTGGTGAATTATATTGGTCAGATTACATTTTTGAGTGCTAAAACACAATGGCATTAATAACTTGAAATGATTGTATTATGTAAGAAGAAAATGCTGAGACAGTTGAGATCAGATCTGAGATCTTTATATATATTAATCTTTATTATATTAATCTTTAATATAATATAATATAATATAATATAATATAATATAATATAATATAATATAATATAATATAATATAATATAATATAATATAATATAATATAAATATTGGAAAGCATGGGGCTGATAGCCGATATAAAACCGATTATCTTTTTTTTTTATTATTAATATTTAAGAAATTTTAATTCATTTGACAATATCAGCCTTGGCGATATATCGGTCAACCACTGAACGTAATGTAATGTAATATAATAAAATAAAATACAATATAGTATCATATTCAAAAAAATTATTTAAATAATTGTGTGTGTGTGTGTTTTAAAAAAAAATAAACATACATATTTTAATATATTTAAACATTGGCGGACTAAAATATATACGTTTAGGTTGAAGTACTAACATTTCTAAAACGAATGCTGAAATAAAGATAAATGAAAATATTTAAATCCAAAATAAATTAAATAAAATGCAATTAAAATAAACCAGAAAATAAAATTCAAATATGTTATTAATAAATACTGTAACAGTATCTAAATAAGAATATACTCACCCTCATTTATTTTATTTTTATTGTTTTTTAATGTTTATTTATTTAGTTAGTTAGTTTTGGTGTTGGTGGTGGTGGGTTTTTTCTTTCATTGTATGGGGCAAAAAAAACTTTCTTCAAAATATCATCTTTAAGAATTTTCGTATTTTGGTGAACTGTCCCTTAAAGCATCCTTTTTTTACTTTATAGCATATACTGCATCTTAGTCTGTTTTAAAAAGAGAAAGTGACACATTCATTTGAATGCAGGAAATGAGGGGTGTTATTTCCATCTGGTCCGCACACACGTGTACACACACACACACACACACACGTACACGTACACACGTATGGCTCAGCGATTTCCTGAGAAAAGTATAAATAGAAATACATTCTCTGCACCAGGGAGGGGAAAAAAGGGTCTCTCTCCATCCTTGAGCCTTAAAAATTGGCCCAGAGAATGTGACCCAGAGGTCAGCGCTTTTGTTTTGCTTCTGTCATTGGATGATATTTTTTATTGCAGTTGTCATCATCTGGTTAGCTTCTGACTCATTTGAACCTCATCATTGGTGTTTTAAATAGGGATGCATCAATCCGGTTGAACCAGTTCACCAAATCAGACTGGATAGTTTGAAACATTTCACGTGTCCAGTAAGCATTAATCCAACAATGACTTAAGTTATTCACTTTTTAACGTGGCATCCCTCTGAGTCGAAATAAACCAATACTTTTCTATGTGGACTTGGAGGGCTACGCAATTGTCTAACACACAAAAGAGTGATGGTCAGGTCAACACAGAGAAGTATAGAAATTCTACACTGAATTAAAAAAAAACAGATTGTATCGGTATCGGAAGATTTTTGGTATCGGATCGGTTCTGAAAAATGGTTTCATTGCATCCCTGGTTTTAAAGAGACTAGGTGCAGAAGAAAGACAATATAACTCTTTTGAACTCAAAATCTCGGCTCTTACTTTAATTAGGGCTGTTATGTAATATAAAAAAAATGGCGTCAGGTGTAGCGGGACACAAACTCAAACTGGAGAACTCCTCCTGAGGTTTCAGGTTGCAGCTTGCACCTGTCGCCTGCCACATAAGTGCACGCACCTCAGTTAAACATTAGCTTATGACCTTCATAACAAACACCCAGTGTGTGTGTGTGTGTGAGGAGGAAGTGCTCGTGTGCGTTTGTTAATTCCATGTCCTATAAATATTTACACTCTTTTTCAGACTTTGTCACGGTCGCAGTCGTCCTTGGAGATGTTCTGTGCTCTTGAAGCTAGCCATGTGCATAACTCTGTTTTTGCTCACGGCCCTCCTGGTTACCGTAAACTCTAAACAGCCTCACAAGACATGAGCAGACGCACACGAGTGTAATGAAGCACAACAGGTGTGAGTGCTATTACTCAACAGGCATGTGAGAGTGCGTCTAAAGCTGACCTCGGCTTTATTTACATCCAGCTTTTTTTAAACCCTTTAAGCCTAGTATTTAAAATAATAGTCAGGGTGGAAAAAAAAAAAACAAAACATTGTCTTTCCATCAGTTCTGATTAAGTTGATAATTTAGAAGCCTTAGAAATTTGCATATCAAATATGATACAGTAGGCTGTATAGGGTTAACCCCCCTTGCGTCTTATTATTATGGTCTGTCTCATGCGGCGCCTTAGCTCTCTAATGGATTTAGTAAGTGCACTTGAAATCCTTAAGTTGATGCTTGTATACGCGTGTCGTATTGCAGACTTTCCTTCAGCTGCCGTTGAAGTGTGAAGGACATCTCCTCGCATCCCCAGCCGCCGCCGCCGCCGCCGTGCGAGCCGTTCCCGTGGTTACGAGGCCGGGCGGGCACGACGACACTGATTGAGCGTGCGCTTATAAATAGATCTTACATAACATCCTCTTGTTGATGCCAAGAGCTCGGATAAACGAGAAGGGGACGGAGGGAGGGAGGGAGGATTGGGAGGCAGTTGCTGGTTGACCTTTTGCTTTATGCGTTGATGCTGCTATTAGGGAGCTGCTCATGTTCACCTGCCCATGCAGAGTCTACTTCCTGTCGGGTTGTGGCTGGTCACCTTGCCTGGATAGACTGGTTGCTGTATAATAAGCTGACAGACTTGTGGTCAAGATATGATGGGTTCAAGGCACAAGAAAGGCTTTGATGATAATAACAGGCAATTTGGCATTGGCATGAACATTTATTTATTCCGGTGATTCAAAGCTGAATTTTCAGCGTCATTACTCCAGTCTTCAGTGTCACATGATCCCATTCTAATTTGCTGCTCAAGAAACATTTCTTATTGTTAGATGTTGATAAATGACTTATTTGCAGTTGAAATCTTTCGTAACGTTCTGAATGACTAAGTTTGTGTAGGGGTTTGTCATCAAAGTCATCAGCTCATGATACAGCCACTTGTTCATTTCTCATATGCAATATGTTTATTTCTCACATGCAGTATGTTTATTTCTCACATGAATTATGAAGACCCATGTGCATTTATCATCGACAGAAGTCAAGTCATGTGTGTCTGATTGTATGCAGCTTGTACAACACTGGAAACTCTTGCATTGATTCCAGCTGTACAAGCACACGATTCACGGCACTCCACATTACTATGGATAACAATGAGTACTCAAATACTTCATATACTTCATTTACTTCATATAATATATTTTATTTATAACTCTGAACTGGTTTTCAAAACTGTCCTGGACCCCAGCACTGTCTCCCTCATCTAACAGACCCAATTTAACTTGTCGGTTCATTAATAGAGACTTTAAGACCTGAAGTGGGTCAGAAAAAGTAAAGAGAGCTGAGAGAAAATATGTTGAGTGCCAGATCTGCGTCATTTGACTCTAGAATACTTTGGTATACAGAGGAGTTCATAGTCAACTAAATGACTGTTAAGTGCCCAGATCCTGTGGCTATAAAAACAGCCCAAAATCCTATTCATATTTATTATTTGTAACATCATTTAATTTATTTCTTACTTATTTATTTGATATGATTTATTTCAGGTTTATTATAAAATATTTGTATGTTATTATTAGTTATACATGTATTTGTGTTCATACATGTATATGTTTATAAATTATAAATAATATGATTCATTATACATTTATTTGTTTTTTTTTTATATTTTATATTTTTTTTATATGAAAATTCTTATGTATTCAGAAACAGCAATATTTGATTAGTCTGTTTTAACACTTTCATATTTAATTATGTAGTTATTTTATTGGTTTATTTATTTATTCACTTTTCTTAAATGTCTATTTTCTACACTTTTTGTGTTAATTATGTTTAATTTTAAATCATTTAAATATATATATATATATATATATTTATATCATAATTAAGTATACACATTAGTTTTTATACATGTATTTTTATTTAATTATACATACATAAATTAAAAAAAAATTCTATATTAGTAATTAACGTTCAGCTGTAATGGCTAATAACAAGGACTTTGCAAAGTAAGCATTTTAATGAACATTCATAGTTAATTATTGTTCTTATAAACCAGCAACACTCAATGTTGTACAGTATGTTAGAGGGGTCAGTGCTTCGTCTTTTTATCCACTAAAGGGTTCCTTGGCCTGAAAAACTTTGACAATTCCTGTCTAAAACACCTGGAAAACACTTTCCGTGCTTATTTTTCCCAGCCGTTCCACTGTTTTGCCGTTTCCCTGGATGTGCGTCATGTGGTAGTCAGGTGTTGACATGTTTACTGCGGCGTTGCATCTGATGTGGCCATCTTGTTTATAAGAGCAGTCATGAGACTTGCACATTTGAATGCCGTAATGCTATAAACTCCACTTCTCTTCTGCTCCGGGGTCTTACATAACCTGTTGATTTGCTTCGCATTGTAATCTCTCGGAACGATTGGATGCGTGTCAGGACTGCCTTCAATTAACTTGAGTGAAGAGCATTTAACAGAGAGGTCATTCACAGAAAGACCTTCATTTTTTTATACATTGTCCGATGACGTCCCGAGGTTTACGGGATGCGCTGGAGCAGATGAATCTTTTTTTTAAGTACGTCTCCTTTATGCATGTGTGTGTGTGCCGCTGTGGGTGTGTTGCATTTCTCATTCGCTCGCTGTTGTCTGAAAGAGGCCTGATGACTGAGTTCACTGTTAACCTGGAAAGAAGGCTGGTTATGTAACAAGCTTTCAAAACTGCCCCAGAATTCGGCTGATAACTTGCACTCCTCGCCCTCCCTCCATGTGTCGCGCATCACACACTCGCTCCGTGCCTGTTTGGCACCAGAAAAGTAGGGCAGGATTTTCCTCTGCGCTCTTCTCCCCTCCTTTCTTTTCCCTGTCGTCCTGTGCGAGCGTGCATGAGCAGCCTCTCACTGCCACTCAGCTGATTACAGACTTATGTAAGGAAGAAAAAAAAAAAAGAGAGAGAGAGAAAGTAGGACAGGATATACCAGAGAAAAACACTACATAACCAGTGGGACATTTTTATTCATAGAAGGAACTGAAAGTTTTCCTTTAGGATTTAGATTGGGTTGGTGTGTTCCTGAAACACAGTTTGATTTAGCAAGACCTCATTTTTTAACTCAGATGAAAATCAAACCATTTTGAAGGGGTTTTCTTTGGAAAGCAAGCACTCTGTGTGAATTGTGTGCTTGTTTGTGTGAATGTGTCGACTGTGCCCGTCTTGTAGCGCTTGGGACGGTGTTGACAGATGGTGTAAAATCAGGTGAGCTGAGGGAGGCACTCCAGGTTATTTCTGTGGTAATTGCTGTGAGTTTGTGTGTGTGTGTGTCGGGTTATGTAACCGCAGTGGTGTGAGTCTGGCTGGCAGTAAACAGGGTGGAGGGGAGGGAGGGACGTGAGAACTCTGCTGAGGGGGATGGCTGCGCTGCACGGCTGCCTTAACTCCTTGTGCGCTGGGACTGGAGGGGCACATGCACATCTAAAGGTTTAATTGGAGTCTAATTTTCCTGGATTATTTGAGATACGAGACTATATAGACATATACATGAGAAATGTCAAATATATTAAATATACAAATGTAAATGATCAAATATAATTATATATCAATTTAGTTTTATATTTAAATATACAACTTAAACATAAAAATAATACAATTATTTAGACTGTTTTATTATATATTTTTTTGTGTTTATGTCTGTGTATATTTTTTGTGTATGTGTGTATGAGATTTGTATGTAAAGTTTAATGTTATATTTATGAACAATAAATCTTAATTGATACAATCCTGTGTGCATAAATTTATGAATAATTTAATTAATAATTAGTCATATTTATCATTATTCTGTAAACAATAAGTATATTAAAACTATATACACATAGTAGACACATTATTTATGTGCATATAATTATTCTTTTTTTTATTCATTTTCTTTTTCTTGATTATAATTGCAATTTTCATAAAATATATATTTAGAGTGTGTTTATGTGTGCGTGTGTGTTTGTGTGTGTATTAAATATATTATTATTTTAATGAACACAGAAAAATATAATTAAGAGTATGTTTACAAGTGTGTATTCTTTTGATATATTATTTTTATGGAATACACACGTGTGTGTGTGTGTGTGTGTGTGTGTGTGTGTGTGTATATATATATATATATATATATATATATGTATAATGTATGTATATTGTATATGAAATATATATATAAAATAAAAAGAACATAAAACATAAAGAAACAAATTCTTAATCAAATTCTAAATTCTTTTATATTAATATTTTATTTAGTACTGAAAATAATAGTATTGTGTTTCCTTGTAATTTTATGATTTGTGTTTAATGGAATCAATTATGATTTGACTTTGAGAAAGAGATCAAGAAAAGCAAAATTATTACTCGATGCAAACAGTTACAATCTCTCCCACCCCCTCTTTTTTATTCATTTGCAGTCTGCTAACTCTATATTTGATCTTTTTTTTTTTTCTCACTGTCCTCCCTATCCCTCCAGCGGTCATTTTTCTGCCGTCTGACAGGCGACAGTAAGTCAGAGAAGTTCTTCAAAGTGTTTTACGAGCGGATGAAGCTGGCCCAGCAAGAGATCAAGGCAACTGTGACGGTGAACACCAGCGATCTGGGCAGCAAGCGCAAAGACGAGGACGCCAACGACAAGGACAACCAAACACACAAGAAAGGTCAGGGCTCAGCATGTCTGACCGTAAACTACACGCACTACTACATGTGATCAGAACGTGTACATTTATACCTTGGAGCCCAGACATGCAAAAGCATAAACAAATACAATCCTCCCCGTTTTTTAGTCAAGGAGGTTGCTGTAGTGACCGAGGAAGTGCGAGATCAGCTTCTTGAAGCTTCTACGGCAACAAAGAAGGCCTTCACTGCATACCGAAGGGAGGCGGACACCGACGAGCATCAGAATGTGGCAGAGGGGCAGAGCAACACAGGCGAGAAGAACCAGGATGACGAGATGAGCGTCATCATAACCATCATGCAGCCAATCCTGCGCCTCCTGCAGCTGCTTTGTGAAAACCACAACCGTGAACTGCAGGTTAGCCACTGTACTAGAGAATATTTTGTGAAGATGAGCATTGGTATTGCTAAGTTTTCCAAATGTTGCGACCTTAACATGTAGCTTGTCTAGCTGCACTTTCTCTAAGGAGCTGTATGTGTGAGTGGTGTCAAAATAGATCATATTCATTCAACCCAACATGAAATGTTATTTGTCAGCCATTTTTAGTTCCTTAATGGTGCGTAATTCTCAGCGAAATGGGATATTTGGGCACAAAAATGTATGAAAGCATTTCATCTATCGAAAACTGATTAAAAGGGTCATATGATGCGATAACATTTTTTCCTTTCTCTTTGGAGTGTAACAATCTCTTGGTGCATAAAGAAGATCTGTAAAGTTGCAAAGACTAAAGTCTCAAATCCAAAGAGATCCAAGAAACTGCCACACCCCCCTAAAATGGCTCATTCTAACACACCCCCACATGTCTACATCACGATGTAAAAAAAAAAAAAAAAAGGAATGTTACATTTCCGACGAGTGCTTGCGGTGTTCGGTCAATCACAATGCACTGGGTCAGTTGGCCAATCAGAGCAGACTGTGCTTGTCAACAGGGGTGACTTTGTAGAAAACGTCAGAGTTTTTGTAGCTTTTGAAGATGTTTCTTGCTAATAAATAATCATAATTAGTTAATCGTCCAGAATTATTTTTTCGGAATTATTTCTATTACGTCACCCTCCAGATGTTTGCAGCAATACAATACAAATATATATAAAAACATATTTTTTGCAAAAATCTAATTTGGATATTTTATATTAATAGTTAAATGTAAGTAAAACTGGTTATTTTTCTTTCAAAGAAGAGTTTAATGCTAGTTTTACAATTAGCTTATCATTGCTTTATAATAATTTCCTTGCTTACCTAATATTTATATTTGTAACTGTTTACATAACACCATCCTGTGGATGGTTACATCATAAACATGTTTTATAATTTTACTTCTTGGATCTGATATTCTCAAAGTCCTTGAAGACAAAAAAAAAAAGAATATAATCTGAAATCCTTTTTGTTCCAAAGACTTATGGTTATATATTGATTCTGTCCGTGCTTCCTCTAGCTCTAATATTCCTTATAAAAACAAAAGCATGCTCCTCATATCCTGTTTTTCTCACTTGTTCCCTAGAACTTCCTTCGCTGTCAGAACAACAAAAACAACTACAACCTGGTGTGTGAGACGCTGCAGTTTCTGGATTGTATATGTGGCAGCACTACAGGAGGTCTGGGGCTGCTGGGGCTTTATATTAACGAGAAAAACGTCGCTCTCATAAACCAGACTGTGGAGAGCCTGACAGAGTACTGCCAGGGGCCTTGCCATGAAAACCAGGTGGAGCTAACACATCCACACACTCTTCCTCATCCATACTTTAAAGGAATAGATCACCCAAAATGAACTTCTGTTGTCATTTACTCTCATTTACCTTCACTGTCAAAGCATCTCTGTTAAAGAAATAATCATTCAGGTGGGCTTGAGTGATCCATTGATTCTTTTGGGAATTGGATCTAATATGTGAATCTCTTCTTGTCTCTTAAACCCAAAACACCAAGGAGAGTAAATGATGCCAGAATTGTGATTTTGGGGTGAGCAATCGCTCTAAGATTATGCAGCTTTATAACCACTATTATTTCCTCAAAAATAATGATGGCAAATCTTTCTTAATGTTTCGGGCTAGGCATTATGAAATTGTTCTTGCTTCATAGGACCTTCATAATTGGGCTGATTATCATCATTGTCCTACTTTTCTAAGAGGAAATGTAGTGTAATTGTATGACGGCAATGTGCTTTTGTCCCGTAATGATTAAATGATTAGTCTTTTATTGAAGCACTCTCTTTCAGGGTCATGATCATATCATTGATGGTTGATTTTTATATTAAACATTTATGAATGCGTTTTTTTTTTTTTTCTGGGGCAGCTTTTGTTTAGATCATTTAGCCTTTTAATGCTCAATTCTGTAACTTATTCTGTAGACGTGCCTACTATACAATCCAAAGGTTTGTCTTTAAAAAAAAAAGACTACTAAAATATGCATTAAATTGTAAATACTAAGTAAATAAGTATTAAGTAAATACTTATTGCAAATAATAAATATTTCTTTTGAACTTCCTGTTAATAAAAGAATCCTGAAACAAATGTACAACGTTTTCCACTAAAATATAAGTGGCACAGCTGTTTTCATTGTTTATAGTAATAAGAAATGTTTCTTGAGCGGCAAATCGGCATATTAGAATGCTTTCTGAAGGATCATGTGACACTGTAATGATGCTCGAAATTCTGCATTGCATCACAAAACGGGTATTTTAAATAGATATCACATTTCACAATATTTTGATTAAATAAAAGTAAAAAAAAAAATTAACTCCCCAACACAAAACTTTTAATGGTAGTGTAAATTTAATATCTTTTCCCTTGTTCAGAACTGCATTGCCACGCATGAATGTAATGGCATTGACATCATCATCGCTCTCATCCTCAATGACATCAACCCTCTGGGAAAGAAGAGGATGGACTTGGTCCTGGAGCTCAAGGTGTGAGAACACTTCCACAGCATTATGGGATGTGTACTGTAGTTTTCAATCCAGTCCAAAATAATTGACTTGAATTGTCTTTTTGTTATAGAATAACGCCTCAAAACTGCTGCTTGCCATCATGGAAAGCCGCCACGACAGTGAGAATGCAGAGAGAATCCTGTATAACATGAGGCCTAAAGAACTGGTGAATGGCACTTTGCATTTTGCACAAACACATCTTTCTCCTGTTCCTGTGGACAGATTTTCTGATTTGCATACGGTGGCAAATCTACTGTCATTATTGAAATGTTTGGTTGGTGTACAGGTGGAGGTGATCAAAAAGGCCTACATGCAGGGAGAGATTGAAGTAGAACACAACGATGATGATGAGAACGGCGAGGAAGAGCACGCCGCTTCTCCACGAAACGTGGGCCACAACATCTACATCCTGGCCCATCAGGTGACGCACACAAATATGCACTCACACACACTTTGACTGCGTTCACTCTGTCAGATGTCTGGATTATATCACTGTTTTCCCATCCCCGGTGTGCTTCAGTATAGATTTTCTGCCTATTCACGTAATTATCTGGGTCAATGTCGGAGGATCAGTTGTGTAACCACATTAGGAATGGTGCAGCTTTTCCACTGGCTCTCCAAATGACAATGTTTGGCATCAGTGGTTTATGAATGAAAAAAACAGAGGACAAAAAGTACATTAGACAGGGCCCTTTGATTCAGTTTTACCCAAATAATACAGAATTGTGCTTTTGCAGGTTGAGGCTCAAAAGGTCAGTCCATAATTGCAGCTACAAGTTATCCATTTCTGTGGTGGACAGAGTTTATTTGTTCACTGCTGGGCTTTGACCCTTGGTTATAGTCGTAATTGGGCCATTGTGAGAATATTGTATGTGGCTATTTCATGGCCATTTGGCTGTTGGAGAAGGAGATCAAAATTAGGTAAATAATATCATGGACAATATAGTGACTAAACTAAACTATAGCTATCCAATGAAGAATGCACTAATGCTAGCAACTGAAGTCCGAAAGCCTCAGACTTTTGTGTTGTTGTTGTGACATAGTGTTATTTACCATCATCTAAAGGCTTTAGATTGGTAAAATGTTTCATGATACAGTATTTGCCTGGGGATTGGGTGGCATGATTGCTATGGTATATTATGGGATTAAGGATGAAACCATTTGTGAACAATACAGAACATTTGACATCACATTTGACATCATATTCTGAAACATTCATCGATTAAGTATGTCATTAATTAACAGTAACCTGCCTATTGGACAGTTGTGAACTCAGGATTGTACTCTTCAGTTCGAACCAGTTCGTTTCTCAGACAGGCGTTGGCCTTTCGCTGACGGTAAAGCGTGTTATGAGCTAAACAACAAGGCCAGACGGATCATTGCAACATATATACACTGTCACAATGAAAACAAACACAGTATCATTCCTTTTTCCACATACACCCACAGCTCGCCAGACACAACAAGGAACTCCAGGCCATGCTGAAGCCAGGAGGGACGTACGGGGAGGGAGATGAAGCTTTGGAATACTACGCCAAACACACAGCCCAAATCGAGGTCAGTGGTGTTCCCCTGTGTTGGCCGTTACGGATCCACCATCCATAGACTTGAGTACACAAGCATCACTATTACTACAGACATGAAGCGATCTTTTCCAAGCGATCAGGTTTGCAGTTTCCACCTAGCAAAAACAAAAAAGAGCAAAAGAAAAACCATAGACTTGTGTTTTAAGACGCATGTAGTGACTAGAATAATTTACTCACCCTCATGTCATTCACAACCCGCAATAGTCCATATGACAAGTGGTGAACACAAAGGTATTACAGGTTTGGATCGACATGAGGGTGAGTAGTTAAAGACAGAATTTTCATTTTTGGGTGAACTATTGCTTAAAATAAGTAGTTTTGTCTCCTGTTTAATTTTGTCACATAAATTCATGACGTTGATCAAAAAGAAAGCTGCTTGGTTTTAAATTATTTTTTAAAGCAATGCCATCACTATTGACACTGGACAGTGGACCTTTCTTTACCCTTCAAAAAATTCACTGAAATTTCACTACTGTGATTACACCTTTAGAAGGCAACAAGACAAAACCAAAACAGCAACTATGTAAGTTATAACCTCCAGTGTCCACCAAATGTAGCCAAATATGCATTTATTTCTCTTACAGATCATCCGCCTGGATCGCACAATGGAGCAGATTGTTTTTCCCGTCCCCAACATATGCGAGTTCCTAACCCAGGAGTCCAAGCTCCGCGTCTATTACACCACAGAGCGCGATGAGCAGGGCAGCAAGATCAATGACTTCTTCTTACGCTCTGAAGACCTCTTCAATGAGATGAACTGGCAGAAGAAGCTGCGAGGTACTCAAGAGGCCACTGGTAACGCAAACTCCGTGCCTTGTGCGTGCGCACTCCCTTCCTCTTTAAACTAGTAAGCTACTTTACACACCCTCTCCACTCCCAGAGCGTCCAGGGACCCATCAGGGCTCTATTCATGTAGAATAATGGTCTTTTGGTGCTGGGATGCCTGCCTCACCCTGACCCCCTGAAGCCTGGGCAGAGGGGAGGGGGTGTAAATGTTAACTTATGTAAGAATAAACCTATAATTAAAAATTATGTTAAGTTTTCATAAGATTTTGTTTTAATGTGTGCTTGAGGGTTTGGGAAACAAGGAAGAAAGATGGGTCAGGGAGAAGTATGAATGAATCCCAAACAAACACACATGGCAGCTTACATCACAAAAGCTGATTATGGAAATAAGCTGAGCGAGGGATCAAACAAACTGATGATGGTAAAAAATTAATTATTTAACCCATTTTCCACCAACCTGGTGCTGGTGACCAATCTGGAACCATTTCCAACTAGCTCTGCACCAAACTTTAAAACCTGCTGGTTTTAAAACAAGTCAGTATGGGTCAATGGCCACACTGAACGGCAATGTAAAAGTATTAGAATATAAAAAAACAACAACAACAACAACAAAAAAAAAAAAGGATATTGGAGGAACCAAAATTTTCTTACATTACCCAGGACCCGCGCACTTTGATTGTCGCATTAAAAGATCTCATGATCAAATTTCGATAAATCTGCTTCTGTGGAAAACAATTTGGAAAAGTCAGGCAAGGATGGTAGAAAATGGGTTATCTGGAAAAGGATAAGAGTTCTCAGACAGGAAGAGTGTGAGGTGAACCACAATAACAAGATAAAACCTCTAAGATAAGAATCAGAACGGTGTCAGAAAGCAATTCGACAGACGGAGAGGCTTGCGACAACTATTTTTTTGTATTGGACATTTGGCCACAGTTCTTGTTTGTATCTTTGAGTCTTTTGGTCATGAGTTAAAAAGGAGGGTGTGAATAAAAAGGAGGGTGTGAATTCCGTTAGTAATAAACTTCTATGAATGCCATGTGAAGGTTTTTATCTGGCTGAATCAAAGTAGAAGCAACGTTCCATTGCCGCAACCCTAAGTCATGAGTGTGGCGGCCTGTGTGTGAAAGTCCCCTCCTCCAGTTCCTCTTTTCAGACAAAAACCCCCTGTCAAAATAGCCATAGCTTAGAAACTAAATCCTCCAATTAGACTCCTCAGAGAGTCATGGGTCAAAACAAAGGTGGCGGTTAAGGTTTAGTGAGCTCTCGTATATGGTTTGGCTGCACTAAGAACCTCTTTGAACTCTTTGGTCTTATTTCTACGGTTTTAGACTTCAATTTTAGAAAATTGCATGTCTCTAAAACTGCACAACTGACAAACAGCCTCTATCTTCGTTCAATACATGCTTTATTGGGAATAACATTGTTTAACTTAACTAAAGAAAAACAGTTTTTGAAGGAATACTAGATTTAACAAAGTTAGTGAATTGGACATTCTCCTGATTGGATGTAATTGGAAATGCACATGGTCAGCTGGATCACATTTGATCTTGAGATCATTCAGAAATAATTGGTCATTGAGGTCGCCATGGAAACTAACACACAACTGTACTCATGTTTAGTAGAAGGCAGTAGAATGACGGAATGTGATTAATTGCCTAAAAATCAACTTGGAAGAAGTAAAAGATAAGCAGTAATGCCTGGAACTTGAGTGACATCATCTGTTATTTCATCCCAGAAAGCCTTGTTGTATTACGTGAAATTAGTTTCTTTCTTCAAACCACAGTGCTTACTTTGTTTTGTATTGGGCAGTTATAAGTGGAGGAATGTGCAATTTCTGACCTACTACCAAAACCAAACAGAATTTCAAACAATGACTTTCCTAACTGATTTCAAACGATGCCATCTTCTGTTGTTCAGACTACCAGGCGATCCTGCTCTAAAATTCACGCAGTTGGATTAAACCAATGTTGTTGTGTTAGTACTCAAACAGATTGCTTCCCCTAGTGGCACAGAACTTACACACTTGGCCAAAGTTGGTGCTTGTTTGAATAACAGCAAATGGTTTCAAATGAAATCTGTCAGTTTGTGCCAGAACCATGTACGTGGAGCTCTGACATAGTGTGCATCAGGGGCATAGTATTGGACCCTTTTAGTTTTGTGATAGCAACACTCAGAAAAGGTACAAATTTTGCTGTGTTGATGTTCCTTAACATTTGGAATTGAATTTTTTGACTTGCTTCCTCCTCTCCAGCTCAGCCCATCCTGTACTGGTGTTCCCGTAATATGTCCTTCTGGAGCAGCATCTCCTTTAATCTCGCCGTCCTAATGAACCTTTTGGTAGCATTCTTTTATCCACTGGAAGGAGTCCGTGGAGGTGAGTGTTTTTTTTTATTTTTTTTTTATTTTTTTACATATGAGATATAGAGAAATTTCTGAAGTCGTGTAATATAATTTTATTATTTTATACATTTTACTGTAATAAAGGATTATTTCTAATCTCTGTTCCAAACAAGCTGGGATACTAGGGATCTTTAGACAGTGCTCTGTAATTGTAAGAATACCAACCATAACTCTGAACTTTGCATACATTGCTAGACAACAGATTGCTGTTTTCATGGAAGTAATTGAGCGCATTCAGTAACAGATGCTGGAACTTGACACTTCACTGACCTACTTTCAGCACACACAGCCCCTGAAAGACATAATTTGGCCTACATAACAGAGGTCCAACAAAAACGCTGCTGGCCTTTCTTCTGTCGTAACACATCTTATATAATTCATTCATTCTGTATGATTTAACCCCCCCCCCCCCCCAACCTCAGTAGCATACAGTTTTACATATATCCATCAATTAATAAATGTAGGGGTGCATGATAAATATATCATGCACCCCTATAATTAATGCGCATCTCGTCAGTAAAGCCGGTTCTCTAATCAGCAGTAAATTCCATCAGGTGCGTGATTTCACATAGAGCAGCTTTTACTACACAGAGCCGTTGTTAAAGCTGCGGTAGGGAACTTTGGACGCTCTAGCGGTTAATAAACAGAACTCCTTGCGTCTTGCGGAAGAACATCGTAGCCGGAACTACTTCTCTCTGTTTATGTCTATGAAGAATCACAAAGGTACTGGGTTACTCTATTTAAAATAGTCCGAATATAAACACTTATTATAGGTGCACCCTAGTGATTCAGGACAAGCCAAAAACACGGTTTGGAAAATGGATTCATGGTGTACTTGCTTATTATATACATTTTTATACATTTTGAACACAAACAAAGTTACGGATCGCAGCTCTGATTGGTTATTTTTTACCGGGAGCGATGGAGTTTCTGCAAATGGCAATAGGACCACTGGGAGGAGCCAGAGGAGCTTGATTTTTTTTCACAGATTATCTGTCTCATATTCTACTGTCAGGACATAATGACAGGTTTAATAAATATTAAAAAATATTTTTTTACAAAAGTTCCCTACAGCACCTTTAACTGACAAGCTGTGCAAATCCTTGTTCAAAATCCAAGTCGCGCGTCAGTTAACACCAGCTCTATGTAGTAACAGCTGCTCTATTTGAAATCATGCAAATGATGGAATTTACCAAAGATTAGACGATATTACCATATTTTCCGGACTTTAAGTCGCACCTAGGTATTAGTCGCATCAGTCCAAAAATACGTCATGACGCACTGGATTATAAGTCGCAATTATTTAGAAACAAGAACGAGCACTGAGCAGCATAGAGCACCCTCTCGCGGCTGTAGATGGTAATGTTTTCTCTTGGTTCATGTAAAATACATTTTTTGAAATAAGTCGCACCTGACTATAAGTCCCAGGACCAGCTAAACTATGAAAAAAAGTGTGACTCAGAGTCCGGAAAATACGGTATCAATGAACACTGAATAGGCTTTAATGACGAGATGCACATGAATTATTGTCCAATTTTTTTTGTGCACCCCTGAATAAATGTATTAATTGTATAAAATTATATATTAAAATATTAATTACATATTTGAATATTTATTGTCAAGAATGATTAAATGCATGATTAAAAATATGAGTAAACAAAAACTAAAATACTGATACATATTTACCTTCTTCAGGCACCTTGGAAAGCATTTCTGATCCGCAAGCGTGCATGTCCTTTATGGTGTCGTTGCGATCAGCATAACTTTTGTGCATAACCTCATTATTGATCTTGCCCTGTTATCTGAGATCACTCGTGTAACATGTCACCTGACTCCGGTGCTAACATGCACAATATTTCCCTAATCTCATAAGCTGTTTAGACTGTGAGTCTATCTCCTCCCTGCTCTTTCTGATCAGAAGCGTGTTTGTATACATGTCAAAGGAATATGACACCTGTTTATGTCAGAGCTAAGATTTGACCCTGAAAACAGAGACCCAGATAAAGTCAGTGGTCTTACATCACAGCTTTAGTACCTGCTGCTTGTGTTCAAGTTTTTGATCGATATCATCCTAATGTAAGCGATGTTGTACTGTAAGTACATACAAGGAATATTTCTTAGGCCTTTCTGTGTTTATTTCGCTCTTTTTTGTTGTTGTGTTAAGCCTATGATTGTCCTGTCATTGTGACTGGCATAAGTGCCACCTTGTGACTGGCATAAACCCTGCATTGTTCAGGCTGGGGTCAGGCTCCAAGGGCTCTTTTGTTTTGGGCCTTTCCCTTTCTCAAAGCGCACATGAGTGTTTGGGCCTTTAATTGAAATCTCTAAAACAAAAGGCTCCTTTGGACACATTCAATGAGAGCTTTGGTACATATTCAATATAGGTCATGATTTGAAATGCAAACCAATAAAAGCTGATAAAGGACATGTTAAAGGTGGATTTGAAATATTTTCTTGCAATAAACATGGCTGTAAAACAATCGGTAAACTGAAAAAAAATAATAATAATCGGCTGTTTGATATCTAACAAAGAATTATATAAGCAGTTCAGTAGTTCATTTTCCTTCTGTACCACACTTGCTGTTTGATTGTCTAATGTTTTTCCAAAGTTTTAAAGTTGCATATGCCACTGGCATGGATAACTGTACTTAAGTCAAGGCCATGAGTTTATAAAAAGAGAAACTTTTTTTCTCCACATTCATAAGGCCAGCTCACCTGTTATTCATTTATTTATTTGGTTATTTAATATTTATTTTTTATTATAAATGTTATTTATTAATATTTTTAATTATGTTTAAAAAACAACCATTATATTATTATGAATGTAATTTAAATGTATACAATCTAAGTCATCACAAATTTAAAACGATCTCTTAACGGCCCACAACCCTTCTTCATTGTATTAGTTCTTATTGGTTGTTTCACGCTTAGTTTTTTGCTTTCGTTTGATGGCACTTCAAAATCGTTTGTGTTCCGACACATTTTTTTAAGCACATTTAAGAACAATCAGCACCTCTAAAGCCGATTAAAAAATGCCTTCTGCAGAGTTCAGTAGTTCCCTGTACAGTATTTGTAAAGGTCAAGCAAGAGGCCCTAAAGAATTCTAGAATGTGTGTAAGAGCAGCGCAGAGGCATGTTTCTTCCCTCCTGCCCAGTCTGGCAGAATGTAGCCATTCAAACACAATGAAGGCTCCAGAAGTAGGTCAGTGTGTGTAACCTCAATGCACAGGGACGCATAGCATAAATGTTACAGCTGTGGGGAGATCTAGGGCTTTAAAGTAAAATTATAGCCACTTCCTTGTCAGTTATAGATAAGGTACATGCACGTTGCAATTATATTTCTATGGTGCCTAAGAAACAGATGTTACTTTGAGGTATGAGTGAATGGACATTACAGTCTTTCATGCATAGTTTCATTCTTCCTGACTTGAATTTCAGTTGCAATTGTGGCTAAACTTTTGAGACTACTGGCTGTTTGTTTATGTGTGTATGTTTGTTTATTTATTATTATTTGTAATCTCTACACTTTATATTAGTATTTTATATCAGTGATAAATATTTTCATGTTATTTAATTCAGTATTTTTATTTACAACCATCTCTTTACAAATAAAAAAAATTTCAGTGTACCAAATCTGTGAGCTATGTCCAGTTTTTGTCTGATTGACAGTGGTGTTCAAGTGGACATGATCAAAGCCTGCTGATCAAGTTCGCCAGCATATATTGATAAAAGATTCCAAAATAATCTTGTGCTTCACTGGAAGAAAATCTGAGTGACATGATCAGTGTCTCACAGACATAAGAATCAGAAATATTTAACTTGTTTCTTTGTGTTACTAAAACTTTATTTCCGGGTTGAAATTCGATTTAGAATCCGAGAGTTTCAGTGTGCAGTCTGTTTGTGTGTGTGTGTGTAAGTTTGTGGAAATGAATGGAACAGAGGCTTTGACGTCCTCGATTCTGAAAATTTCCTGGCCGCCCACCAGCCCTGTTGGTCCAAACCCCAGCTCGGCTCAGCCGTGAGACCGTCCTAGCTCGTTACCAGACGCGACGCTCATACATCTTTCAGCTGTGATATTTTTAGCACGCCGTGTTATGTAACAAGCACCTGTCCATGTGGTCTACTCGCTGGCGGGAGAGTGAGCGAGCGAGCTGGAACCATTGGCTCTGTGAAGATCCTGCAAATCCGACTGGCCTCATTTTTCTTCTCTGTGTACACACACACACACACACACACACACACACCCGCTTAGCAATCCCATTAATATAAGACCTTGCTGTACTGTACATTTCATTGATGAATAACAATGCCAGGGTGGCTTATTACAAAGCTTCATCAAACCTTAACATATTCAAATGCGTTATGTAACTTTTTTTCTATTTTTTCCCTTGAGAGCTAGAATGTGCCTGAACATGTTCAACAAGTGAAACTGCAAGTACTTTAGGGAATCCCATTTAGATCTGCTGTACAGAAACACAGTTTCAGATAATGCTGTGCAGTCATGGGTAATGATCATGAATAAAATCTTAGCTTAGCATCTGCACTTCTGTTATTCGTCAATTTTACTAGTTTGTTCAGCTAAAAATGAAATTCTCTTTGTTCCAAACCCATATGGCCTAATTTCTTCCGTGAAGCACAAAATAAGAAGGTTTGAAGAAGCTGAAAGATAACAAGTCTTCTGAAGCCAAACTAGTTTGTAATGTTAATTATAAAATAGTTTATAAGTCCTCATTCACTTCTTTTGTATTCCACAGAAGAAAGAATAATGATGACAAGTGATGACAGAATTATCATTTTCATATGTCCATAATCATGCAGCTCTAGATGGCTTGTACATGTTGAAACAACCTAAAAATGACACAACTTGCAGAAACACACTGTGGATTTTTAATCAGAATCTAAGTTGTGTCCCTGAGACAGTTGAACATGAGGCCTGTAGCATCGCTGACGCTGTAACCGTGACAGATGGCATGATAACATGTCACTTCTGCAGTATTTTTATCCCGGAGCATGATTGATGGAACTAAAACGTGTTTACCTCTTTTTCCTCAGGCACCCTGGAGCCACACCTCTCTGCACTGCTTTGGGTGGCGATGTTGGTTTCACTGGCCATAGTTATAGTTCTACCCCAGCCTCATGGGATTCGGGCGCTCATCGCTTCCACAATATTACGCCTCATATTTTCAGTCGGCCTGGAGCCCACACTGTTTCTTCTCGGGGCCTTCAATGTGAGTGAATGACAGTCTTCTGCCAAAACTCGTCTGGCCAGCATTGTTGTCAAAGGGCAGCTCGTGTGTTTTGCACTGAGGTGTGTCGTGCGTCACTGGGGGATTTCACACGGCTTTCACAGGCCGATGTTAAAATGGACTTGGCTCACACAACAACGCCACTTTCCCCTAATAGTGTGCACACTTAGTATGCATCCAAACCTAATATCAGTTCCAAATCATCTTAAAGTGTTCATGCTGCTCTTTTCTCACATGCATGCATTCAAAACATCTCTTAAATGTAGCAGGAAATACTGTGGTTTCGGAACAATATGAGGTTGAATCAATAATACCAAAGCTTTAGTTGGGCAAACTAATCTTTTTGTACATGCAAGGTGCCCAACACTAAAACAAGTATTTTACTTGGATATGCTTACAAAGACTGCATTTATTTGACCGAATATAGATTACATTTCAAAATATTATTGCAGTTTAAAAGAAACATTTTCTATTCGAATACATTTTTTATATCACATTTATTCCTGTGATGCAAAGCTGCATTTTCATAACAATTACAGAAGTCTTCAATGTCACAGAAATACATCAATTTCTTAAAGATTCTTTGATGAATCACTATTGATCGATTTAATGCATCCTTGCTGGCCAAATGTTTAAGTTTAAATATTACTCTAAACATGGTAGTGTAATTATTTCCTACAAAAAAAAAAAAAAAAAAAAAAAAAAAAAGCATGAGCTACTAACAGTTTTTTGTTCTCGAACAGAGTTAATAGTTGAATCTTGTTTGCAATCTTCAGCTGAATGCTTTGATAATTTAGTGGTTTTATGATTAAATATGATTTCAAAATGGAAATGTTTCAGAATGCAGAAACTGAAAACTGATGCCAGTACTTGAGCCCCTAATTTGTGGTTCTGCTGCAATTGTTGGTGTATCCATAATGATACACTACAGATAAATGTTCTTATTGCTAAAGGTTACCTCAACTCATTATAAATGAGCAAAAAAACAGTCCAATAAAATCTCTTAATGCTATGGTTGTGTTTTCAGGTGTGCAATAAAGTGATTTTTCTAATGAGTTTTGTGGGAAATCGCGGTACATTCACAAGAGGATACAAGGCCATGATCATGGATGTGGAGTTCCTGTATCATCTGCTTTACCTCATTATATGCAGCCTTGGAGTCTTTGTTCATGTCTTCTTCTACAGCTTGCTTGTGAGTAATACACACATACACTTTCACTCACTCCACCAGACATTCCCATCTTTCACACAGGGACGTCTCTTCTAACTCTGACCTCTCACCTCTCACACTTTCACTGTCATGTATACTGTATACACGTGCACACACACACATACTCTCATCTTACTCTCTCTCTCCAGCTCTTTGACTTGATCTACCGAGAAGAGACGCTGTTAAACGTCATCAAGAGCGTGACCAGGAATGGCCGCTCGATCGTTTTGACCGCCGTGCTGGCTCTCATCCTGGTCTACCTCTTCTCCATTGTTGGATACATCATCTTCAAGGATGACTTCATTCTGACCGTGGACAGGATATCCAATAAAACTCTTGGTGAGAAAAACAGATGGATTCTATCCGATGTTGCTCAAAGTCTGAAAATTACACTTCAAAAACACGTGGCAGTCCACATTGTACATGAGAAATCTCTTGTTGTTTCATGCAACAGGTCAGGTTTCAAACATGTAGCTGGTTATTTCGCAAGAACACCTATAGGTCATCCTAAAATCAAAAGAAAGATATAAAAAAATATGTTATGATCATACAAAATGAAGCAGTAATTATAACCAGTAATTAAATTTTTTCTTCTTTTTTTTGCATTCTGACACTATTTTTATAACAGTTGTCATTTCACTCTTGAATCCCATTAGTGTTATGCTAAAAAAAATATAATTCTCCATATTTTAATGTGAATTTTTTATTTATTTTTTGTATACTATCATTTAGAGTTTGGGGTATTTCTTTTTTAAATAAATTAATTATTTTAGCCCGCGGGGATACATTAAATAGAGCAAAAGTGACAGTAAATGCCAATGTTGCAAAAAGATTTAAAGAATCATTCAATTCAAAGAATCCTGAAAAAAAGCAGTTTCCATAAAAATATTAAGCAGCACAACTGTTTCCAGCATTGAAAATAATAATAATTGTTTCTTGAGCAGCAAATCAGCAATGATTTCTGAAGGATCATGTGACATTTCAGACTGGGGTAATGATGCTGAAAATTCAGCTTTGCATCATTTATTCAGAATTTTTATTTCTAAAATAATTATTTTACATGTATTTTAAAGTGTAATAATATAACAGTTTTACTTCATTTTTGATCAAATAAATGCAACTTCGGTGAGCATAAGATACAGCCTTTTATACTTACCCCAAACCTAAAATGATATTGAATCATATATTATAATAATATAATAACAATACATTAATAATTAAATATTGATTTAAATATTGATTTAAAAGTAACAATTCATAGCTCCTAATCTGCAGTTTTCCCCTGTGTTCAGAGCACTCTGCCAGTAAGATGGGAGAGTTCCTGGCAGGCGCGGTGTGTCGGAAAGAGGAGAACTGTTCCACGGAGACCATGACGGATGGTATGGACCCCATCACTCACAACTCTCTCCTTCACACACACACTTCTAGTTAAATCTGAGTGGTATGGCCTGGTCATGAGACGAGGAGAGGAGAGAATCCCTGGTAGGTTATGTGGGTGATGTTTGGGGTCGGAGGTTAATGACAGTCAGGCACTAAATGTTCAGCGGGTTCACGCTGGTTTGGGGTTAAAGTGCAGACCAGTCTAATTCGGATTTGCAGGCAGGTCTTTGAGAATGTGCATATTTAAGATGTAAGGCCAGACTAATTTGATCGCTGGAGCTGATCAGCCGGTCTGAACCCTCTGAACCTGCGGCGCGTGGCATGTCTGCCCCTGTGAATGTGTCTTACCTTGTTTAGCACACCAGTTAACATTGAAAGACTTCGCTTAAGCCAGTTTGAGACTAGCATTGTTCTTTCTCATAAAACAGGGTTACTTAGGGTTAACAAGAACAAGATTATGGCAAAGCTTACATTTCAAGAGTCTGTTGTGATTCTTCAGAATGTAAGAATGTTTTTTTTTTTTTTTATATTTATTTTTAGAAACACCTTCGCAATCGTAGCTAGCACTGCTGACGTTTTCTTTAGAACATATACAAATTTAGTTGTATAAATAGTCTTGTATTTGTTTGCAAATTATCTTTGACGTTTGTGAATGAGATTTTTTTTTTTTTTTGTGTTATGGTCTGATAACTTTGGATCTTATTTTAGGAAAGCGTTTCACCTCAAATGCTATTTCTGCTTTGAGATTTGCATGTATGCAACCTTTTAGTCTGAGCGCTTTCTATAGAACATTCCGCAGTAGTCCATTATTTGTGATTTGCGTATTGACGTGTTGTTTCCTGCAGCTGTAGGAGTACAGTCGACCGCTGTTGTGATTGAGGATAAGGAGAGGACGTGCGACTCGCTGCTCATGTGTATCGTCACTGTCTTGAGCCACGGTCTAAGAAGCGGTGGCGGGGTTGGAGATGTTTTGCGGAAACCTTCTAAAGAGGTACCACACAAGGGCCTCAATATGAAATTGAGTCTTTTATTCGGCCTGTGGAAGATGGGTGTTCAGAAAACCTGTTTGGAAACAATTGCTATTTCTCCAATTCCACTGGACAAAAATACTGTCAAATGATTAATCGTGATTAATCGCATCCAAAATAAATGTTTTTGTTCCATAATATATATGTGTGTGTGTTGTGCTGTGTATATTTATTATGTATATATATAAAAAAAACACATGCATGTATATATTTAAGAAAAATGGTGTTTTTATATTAATATATATTTATATATAATATAAAATATAAGAATATAAATGTATATACATGTAAATATTTCCAAATATATGTATACTGTATGTGTGCGTATAATAAATAAAGACAGTACACGTACATATAATATGTAAACAAAAACCTTTTTTTGGCATGGGATTAATCTAGATTAATCGTTTGACAGCACACAAAATACAAAAAAAAAATGTTACTTGAAATTAATTTCTAAAAAATACAATAAAATATAAAAAATAAATATTTCTCATTTTCATTAAAGTTTAATGTCAAAAACAGCAAATTTGCTAAAATTTCAAAATGAAAATGGAAAATATTAAAATAAATGCTAATTCAAACTGGTATCTCACTGATACTAAAATAACACTGTTGAATAATTACAACTTGTCCTTACAATAATTGTCCTCACAAATGCTTTTATGATCACTTATTGGTGCATTTTGAATAATCAGTCAAACACTTTTATTTTTACTTATAGTTGGGTAAATTGGGACTTTAAAATTGTAGTTCTCAAACAGTTGGTTTGGTTGCACAGAGATAAGTTTGACTGGGCAGATTTAGGTAGAAAACTGGGTTTATTGAGTCTTTACTCAGAAAGCTTGAGGACCTATGGTCTGTTATTGGATGTTGATTGTGAGATTGAATTTGAAACAGCACTGATATTATGATCTACTGCATCTCTTTTCTCCATAGGAGCCTCTTTTTGCAGCCCGTGTGATCTACGACCTCCTCTTCTTCTTTATGGTAATCATCATCGTCCTCAACCTCATTTTTGGAGTCATCATTGACACCTTTGCTGACCTCAGAAGTGAAAAACAGAAGAAAGAGGAGGTTCTGAAAACGACTTGCTTCATTTGTGGTGAGTGTCTACTGTACATGCCCTCAACGGAATTCCAGTGGCTTTCCATTCCAGTCAAAACACAAAAGACAATGCAAACGAAGAGATCTTGCTCCACATCTCCTGACATACAGCTGCAATTCTTGTTTATTAAAATAAAACCTTTTATTATGGCTAATTAGAACCTGCAACCTCATACTCAAACTGACAACGTTAGCATCAGACAGAACGAATCAAGCTTAATGCTTCATTTGCAGATCAAAAAAATAGCTCAGTTGATGTTTCTTGTCTCTGGACACTATTGTTTATATTTCAGTTTTGGCTTTGAAATGTACTTTAAGCAATACATCGCATAAATCAAATATCCTTCAAGTGTCTTCAAGTTATCTTCAGTGAGTCACAAGCTTATTCATTTCATGTACCTATGTCCCATATATTTCACAGGCCCACAAAACTGTTTTGCTCCAGCATAAACATTAGGACGCCCCCTCTTCACCAGAAGTCTTAGTCATAACTCACTGAGGAGGTGGTGGAGTGTCTTCCTGTTGACCATGTTAGTGTGAGATCAGCTATAAATGATCATCAGTCTCACAGTGCACACACTTACTTGTATATAAAGACTGTTTTAGACTCATGTCTTTTCATATGCATTGATATTGAAACTGAAGTTTGTTGGGATTCAGTTGATGATTTCACAATCCTTTTGAAAGCAAAGTGCGAAACAGAATGTAATCTGAGATGAACAGTACAAACGTGCAATTGGAGAGTAGATGACGTGTTGTAGTCAAGTGACAATTTCCCAATGTGTTCACTTGCCAATTATGCATCAAAATTAGGCTATTTGTTTGTGACTATCACAAGATTCATAACTCCATTTCCTCGTAACATGCACCATTCATGGTTGTATACAAACAGTTTCCCTGTGGTTAGACTTCCTCTTTCGAGATAGTACAGTTTTCTTTGAAACATAACCATTTTTAAGAGAAAGAAGTCTGGTTACGCATCATGTCAAAGTCTTAAAAGGTTGTTTTCCCTCTTACTGAGTAAACTGCATAGATCTAAATAAGCTTCTGACCTGATCCTTTTTTTTGGACAACTGACCATTGGGCTGCTTTGTCACTTCAAGATTACACTCAATCTTCTTAACTGGCCTTAACCCATAAAAACAAGGCCCATTTACAACAACTGATTCAAACTCATTTGGCTGTAACTGTGTTTCTGCTCTACAGGTTTGGAGAGGGACAAGTTCGACAACAAAACTGTGACATTTGAGGAGCACATTAAGGTGGAGCACAACATGTGGCATTATCTCTTCTTCATCGTGCTGGTGAAAGTGAAAGACTCCACAGAGTTCACAGGGCCAGAGAGCTATGTGGCCGAAATGATCCGGGTAATGTATTTGATAGGGTTGCTAAGATAAAATGATCATATTTTCAGCCACAACTGAGTTTTTATCTTGGGTGGATGTGGTATCTCAAAAGAATTTCATTTGAAAATTGTTTGTACCATTTCTAAGAAAAGTTGAAATGGGACGCGCAACAAAGTACTAGGCATAAATCACACAGTGGAATGTGTAGCATCCATAGCTAACCCTTCATTCAGTTTAAAGAAATAGTCTAGGTTCATTACTAGTTAAACTCATTTGAAAGCATTTGTGGAATAGTTCTGATTACAGCAATTAATTACGACTTGTTCTTCCTTTTGTTGAAAAAAAGGCAACAAGATTACTGTTACAATTAAAGTGAATCCATAATAATAATAAAAATAAAAAAAAATTTAAAACATGAACGATATGTTCACCATTTTGGACCATTTTGTTGCCATGACAATGTAATACCTAAATATCAAAATGACAATTTTTTGAAAGAGATGAATACTTGTATTCAGCAAGGAAGCATTAAATTGACAGTAAATACTTTATTTTACTGAACTTTGTATTCAGCAATAATAATAAAAATAAAAAAAATAGTGTGGTTTCCAAAATAAAAAATAATACTAATAATGCTGAAAATCCTACTTTGCATCACAGGAATAAATTACACTTTAAAATCTATTAAAATTAGAAAATTTGACTGTATTTTGGTCACATAAATGCTTTGGGTGAGCATAAGGAACTTCTTACAAAAACACTTTAAAAAATCAAAGTAAGTGCTTTTGTAAAATTCACATTTTTGGTTTTAAATCCTTAGAAAAAGAACTCCATTTACTACCATTGTAAGTGCCTCATTGTAAATTAAAACTAAATGGTTGTCGCCTTTCAAGAAGCCGAGGTCAAGCTGAGGTAATTTAAGCCTTAGGGTCAAAGTCACATGATGAGAGGGAACCAGCCAATAGCATGGCGCAGTTTTGGATCAGTGGATGTGTTTATTTACTGCTGAGGATTATTTGTGAACTCACAGTTGAAAACGATGTGATTGCTTGACACTGAGTATCAACTTATACACACAGAGAGAGAACCAAAGAGTTCAGCTCAAACAGCATACCAATAAGGTGTTTGTGTGTGGGTTTCTTTCCCCTCTACAAAGCATGGCTTCAGAGATGCTGTTAGATATCAGATTTCCAATGAATGATGTATTTATGAAGACTAAATGATGCCATGATGGGGCGTGACTTCTCCTCAGAAACATGTTTAGATCTTATGTTTATTTGAGCCCACAAACCCTGGGGCAGAACTGAACCGACCTGACCCTAGAAGTGTAGCTTGCTGTGGGGAATGTGGCCTACTTTAAGCTTTACCTCTGGGAAAGTGAAGTATTTAAGATATTTTCCACCAGATTCCTCGCAGTAAATCCCCTTAAATGACCGCAAACCTTCTACTTTGACTCATACAATCATAACTTTGTGACCTTCAGTCTCTCAGGGACACCAGAGCTTCTGTTTGCCTTCAGACTGGAGTCTTAACAACTCTTGAAAATGTCTTGGAATGTGTTAATCCTTGAGAAAAGCTGTGACAGCGCACACGGCTCATTTCAGTTGGTTGACCAGAGAAGCAGGAGTTCCCCTCATGATTGCTATATGTGTATGCCTTTGTATTTGTGTGTTTCTTTGAAAAATTATCCCTTACTTAAAACACTGTGGGCTTTTTCATCAGAAAAACTCTTTTAACAACTGTAGCAAATCACTGGGTGAATGCAAGTCTGTTGCTAAACAGGATATTAAAAGAAAAATGAGGGCACTTATGTTGTTCATTTAAACATCCTGTTTTATCTCTATTGCCATTTTATCATCATATGCTTTGCTTAATGCAATGGCGTGGAACTTTAATAGCGTTTTATGTAACTTTTGAGTAATTTTAGGGAAAGAGAAGTACTCAGGAAAGCCCCTTCTGCACAAGTGGTGGTTCTCTTGACGCAGATGGTGCAGCGGTGGGTTTCTGACACAGTTTCTGATCCGGGTGGTGTCTTTTGGCCCAGTTCCCAACTTCTGTGGTGGATTTCGAGGGTTCACTTTGCGGTCTTGGGAGGAATCACCTGATTTGGGATTAGTTGCTCTTAAAGGTCTCCTAAAAATAAGAATGCTTTGACTTGACAACAAAGGGTAGAGCAATTTGTGATGCATCAGTATTTAATGCATGGTCTCTCTCTATGGTTTCTGAGAAGAGCATCAAGCTGTGGTTGTTAAAGTCATTATTTGACTATAGAAACTGCACATGAAGTCACTTTTTAACATTTTATTTAGTAAAGAGAAGTCAGGAAGTTATAGGGAGAATGTGGAATGAGTCTAACAACCTGGAAACAAGTTAACATTTTTGAACTTCTGTTTCTACCATCCCAAAGTCAGTGTTTTTTTTTTTCAATGGGTTTTAAAAAAGGTCTGAGATAAAAAAACGAACAAAAAAAACTATCAGATTATTTTGCACATTTTATTCTATGACATATAATACATCATTAATACCCTATTTGTGATTCTTTCTTTTTTTTTTTTAAAGCTTTTTAGATGTTGGGAAATAATTGGTTTACAGAGATTGTCATAGTAATTAAACGTCATCACAATGAACAGAAACATTCGTCCACCCACCCACCAGTCCCTTATACAATCTTATTGTGTTTTTGCTTGCGCTCTTGCAAACTTTTCAAACTTAAACTTTCTACAGTGCAGATTTTTAAAGAAGTATTAAATATATAGTAATGGTGTCAAATGATTAATCGCGATTAATCGTATCCAAAATAAACGTTATATATATAATAAATTATGGATATAAATATGTGTAAATACTTTCTAAATATATATATATACATAATAAACAAAACACAGAACACACACATATACTATGCAAATAAAAACTTTTATTTTGTATACGATTAATCTCAATTAATCGTTTAACAGGACTAAAAATGGTTAAAAGTAGTAGCTTAGTGGTGGTGACACTGAGGTCATGAGGCCTATGGTTCATTTGTAGTCAGCATTTTACTTCTGCCGATTGTATTTAAGCTTGAAATTCTTTAGCATGATCAACAGGATATGTGATAATCATAAACATTTGAGGGCCGCAGAGCTTATTTTCTGCAGCAATCCAACAGAAAATGGGAAAATCCTAATTGTTGAGGAACCAGAGTGATTCTAATTGTTGATTTGGTCTACAAAATGTTCTAATACACTTTGTCTTAAATTGCTGCTCTTAAAACAAATATATTCACCTTAATCGCTTCAAGACCTATCAAGACCAAAGAGGAAAGAACTTTACTGTTTGATCGTCTACTTTCATTCAGGTAATTGAGGTTAGATCAAGCGCTGTGTCTGTAGGTAGAACCCCTACATGAACCTGCCCTTTTCCTTGCAGCTTTTTCCCCCCCGTGAATATTATTCACAGCGTTTGTGATGACGTCTGTTGTAATTGTCGCACTTTGAAGCAGTGCGTGAACGCTTGGGTCCCGTTTAGGACCGATGCTGTTGTTTCTGCACAGACCACAGAGCATCCTGTCTAAGTGTGTGGGCTCTTGCGGTATTAGTAATGAAATTCACACTTCCCTCATTTCCATTGAAGCAGCAGATACAGTTGAAATTGATGTGGCTAGAGCGCTCACACATTTACTGGCAATGCTGTCAAGTGTAAACAAAGCTTAGGAAATAGAGGTTTGAGAGGGGGCTGGTTCGGACGCACGAACGTGCACAAACACACCCAAATAAGCGTCAAACCAAAGCAGCACTGCAAAAATAAAATTAAAAAAAGGAAAAGATGCTTGCATTACATTTTTTCCTTTTCCCGTCATAAGCGAATGAGCGCTGTTATAGTTTCTTTTTATTAGAGAGACAATTCTTTGAAAAAAATAAAATTCTATGATCATTTGCTCTACTCACTCTCATGTCAATTCAGACCTGTATCATTCCTTTCTTCTTTGGAACATAAAAGAGGAAACATCAAGATTCAGTTACGTCAATAGTAACAACATTTTTTCGTTTTTAACACTCTTCATAATATCTCTGTGATTATATATGATGACAATATGTTCATCTTATATGAACTAACCCTTTGTTTTCAGCTTTTTTCTTTTTACGTAGAAATAGTAGTAGTTCTCTTTTCTGTTGAAGTAAAACCAGAGGAAGTAGGTATTTAGTGTAGGTTGTAAAGCAGACATGTCACTTTATCCTCTTGATTTTTACATGTGTTGGTTATTTGGAGAAATGGGATAATTAAAAATAGTTTTAGGATTTGCTAAATGTCCGGTTTGTCTGGTATTATAAACTATGGTTTTACAAAAATAGCTATGAAAATTTCCCTTTTTTGTTTGTTCTTAATTCATATGATTATTAGAAGCAGTGATTTTCCATTTAAAGTTCAGACTTCATGAAACATTTTGAGTCTAATATATAATTTATAATAAAATAAAAACACAGTATTCTGGATTTGTTAGTTATTTAGAGAACTAGAAGTGTTTCCTAAATTTTAATACATATGTGTAATAATTTTATTGGGTATTTGTCTATTTAGAACTCATAGCAAAATTATAAGAATATTTTATAAATGCATTATTCATACTGTTATTTATTTTTTGTGTTTTCTCTAGGAGCTCTAGGCTTCTTTGGTTAAAATCTGAGTTTGTTAGGCATCGGTCTATGTAATTTACCCGCTGTGTGGTATTCTGAACAGGGTTGGTGACGTTGGCTATACCATTTGACAGATTTCAAAAGCAGACTCAGTCAGGATGAAACAGGTCTGATTAGAGTTAATGGTTTGTGCCTGTGTGATGACGATGACGAAACCGGCTGACAGCTGGGCTCCATGCACAGACGACATTGTTTGTGGGCGGGAGGTAAACACAAACCTCAACATCTGTGGCAGCAGGAAGTGAGTGCGCACGCACTCCTCTCTTGTTCTCAGAATGAGTGAGAGCATTACCTGTGATTTTCCCCTGCGTCTGTCTGAAGTGTGTGCGCGCGGCCCATCTGAGATTTCAGAGACAAGGGGACTTCTCTGCACCTGCAGCCTGAAGACCTCTGTCTCTCTCTCTTTCTGTCACACACACATGCCTATAAGCGAGTAACTGACATAATTACATATGCATGAACCGTTCTTCCCCATCATTTAAAGATAATGTGCATATAAATGTATAAGGGAAAGTTTATTTTTAGATGCTATGACTTTTCAACATTTCCTATGGAAGCTGTGTTCTGCCTCTGTGGCTATTTCTTTAAAGTTGTAATTTTATATCTTAGTGTAATTTAATTTTTATTTTAAAATGTGTCCCGATTTCTTCTAGTGGCTCCGCTTCTTAAAAATAAAATGCATTTGCATTGCATTGTGGTCATTTTATAGCTAAGCCAACAATGTTATTTTTTAAGGCGGGACTATCTGTTTCATTGACCAGTAGCAGAGAAGGGGAGTGGTCAGGACACCTGTTTGAAAACAGTCATTATTTTGCATGAATGCAGAAATTACGTTTTCATGTCAGAAAATAGTGTTTTCCTTCAACAACAAAACTGCCTCATTTTTGTTTTTTAGTTAAAGTTATTTTCTTTTGTTCTATTTTGACAACACAATTATTTACAAATTTTAATAAAAAAGCTTATATATAGGCAAAAAGTTTGCTTTAACTTTGCTATGTCTTTATAATCAGAACAATAAACAACTGATGTATATATATTTTATAATCCATGTTTTGTTTTGCATTACATTGTTTGGCGTTTTCCTTTTTTAAAAAAGTCCTGCGGTTTGTTAAAATATCTTAAGTATCCCATCAAGTCTTTCCAGGAATATCAGAACACAAAACCTTCATGCATAGTAGTTATAAATAGAAAGAATTCTGTTTAAAATAGCTATATATGTTATGTAGCATGTTACAGCACAGCTGTCATGATAACTTTCAGAGAGACTCACTGACTTCCTTATAGGATATGATGAAAATATGCAAATATTTTCACAGCATTCACAAAGCTCTGTAGTCAGGACGTGTCTGTCTGCAAGCCAAGTTTGTGTGTGTGTGTGTGTGTGTGTATGTATTCTTTGACGTGGCTATCACTTTTTCCCTGCTTCTGTTAGATTCCCTCTCGTCCTTATTAGGATCTGCGTCTGACCTTCTCTCACCAGTCAGACAAAAGTCAGACATTCTGCAATCGTGTTTGGCTCAGGCTGGATCTCGAAGACTCCCACTGCTGTCTCTGATCGCTTGTTGCACTATAAACTATTCAGAGATATTGCAACAAAAGAGCATGGCTGTTTCATTAACAACTTTTTGTACTAGACCAGAAAATCACTGAAAAGTAAAATGTAAATTATACTTTTTTTGACTGTGTAAAATACTGCAAAGTGTTGCCAAATCTGCCGGTTTCTTTTCATAACCCTCCATCTGAGAGGATTATGATGCTCAAAAGTAAATCAAAATTTCCTGAAAAGTCCAAAATAGATCCAAACTTGGTTTCATCTTGCGGCCAGATACAGTTTTTAGTGTTCTGCTTGATTGAATTAGTGTGTATAATGTCAAATATCTCATTGAGGAACGATGGTAAATTCCCCCTTGTTAAATAATTGTATGCTAGTTAGGGAGAAACATAGTGCTCAATGTTTGGTAGCGCCGATCTGAGGGTGAGGATGTCCACATGCTCATGTGACTTTGATACTCCATTTCCATTGCTGTAATTATATTACACATATGGAATTTTGGCTGACGTAACGAACGATATTCTTATGAACAGAGAGACAATGAGGGAATGGGAGGTGGAGGAGGACATTACTTCAAGCACACCATTAGTTAATGTCTGATTTCTAAAATGGTTTGTGCAATGTGCATGGTGGGAAATCTAGTGGAGGAAGTTTAGAAATTGTTTTGGAAGGGAAAAAATAAGAAACTGTGAGTAATTAATGAATAAATCATACAGCAGACACTGAAAAATGCACCGTTTGACAGGTCAGCAATTTATGTGAAGTGACCCAAATTAGTCAGATTTGACAAAATATCAAAGGGATGTGTACATTATCTGAAAGCCGAATAAATAAGCTTAAATAAGCTTGTTATGATAGGACAATATTTGGCTGAGATGCAACTATTTGAAAATCTGGAATTTGTGGTGGCAAAAAAGTATTTAAAGTTGTCCAAATGAAGTTCTTAGCCATGCATTTATCAGAAATTACGTTTTGATATATTTATGGTGGGAAAACCTAATATAGTTGATATATTTACGATGTGTCAAATTCACACAAGTGTCTTAGCATTATAAATAAAGAATAAAAACTTTAATACTGTGAAATATTATTGTGGCTTAAAGTAACTGTTTTTATATATGTATTTATGTTATGCAAAACATTACTCCAGTCTTCATTGTCAAATGATGCTTCAGAAATTATTTGTATATGCTGATTTGATGCTTTTTGAATTCCATTCAAAAAGTAAACTTGTATATTCATTCATTACAACACAGACTGATATATTTCAAATGTTTGTTTATTTTAATTTTGATGATTATAACTAATCCTAAATTCAGTATCTCAGAAAATTTGAATATTATGAAAAGGTTCAATATTGAAGACTCCTGGTGCCACACTCTAATCAGCTAATTAACTCAAAACACCTGCAAAGGCCTTTAAATGGTCTCTCAGTCTAGTCATGTAGGCTACACAATCATGGGGAAGACTGCTGACTTGACAGTTGTCCAAAAGACTTGACAGTTGTCCAAAAGACGACCATTGACACCTTGCACAAGGAGGGCAAGACACAAAAGGTCATTGCAAAAGAGGCTGGCTGTTCACAGAGCACATTAATAGAGAGGCAAAGGGAAGGAAAGATGTGGTAGAAAAAAACTGTACAAGCAATCGGGATAATCACACCCTGGAGAGGATTGTGAAACAAAACCCATTCAAAAATGTGTGGGAGATTCACAAAGAGTGGACTGCAGCTGGAGTCAGTGCTTCAAGAACCACTACACACAGATGTGTGCAAGACATGGGTTTCAGCTGTCGCATTCCTTGTGTCAAGCCACTCTTGAAGAACAGACAGCGTCAGATGCACCTCCTGAGCTAAAGACAAATAGGACTGGACTTCTGCTAAGTGGTCCAAAGTTATGTTCTCTGATGAAGGTACATTTTGCATTTCCTTTGGAAATCAGGGTCCCAGAGTCTGGAGGAACAGAGGAGAGGCACACAATCCACGTTTCTTGAGGTCCAGTGTAAAGTTTCCATAGTCAGTGATGGTTTCGGGTGCCATGTCATCTCCTGGTGTTGATCCACTGTGTTTTCTGAGGTCCAAGGTCAACACAGCCATCTACCAAGAACTTTTAGAGCACTTCATGCTTCCTGCTGCTGACCAACTTTATGGAGATGCAGATTTCATTTTCCAACAGGACTTGGCACCTGCACACTGTGCCAAAGCTACCAGTACCTGGTTTAAGGACCATGGTATCCCTGTTCTTAATTGGCAAGCAAACTCGCCTGACCTTAATCCCAGAGAAAATCTATGGGGTATTGTGAAGAGGAAGATGCGATATGTCAGACCCAAGAATGCAGAAGAGCTGAAGGCCACTATCAGAGCAACCTGAGCTCTCATAACACCTGAGCAGTGCCACAGACTGATCAACTCCATACCACGCCGCATTGCTGCAGTAATTCAGCCAAAAGGAGCCCCAACTAAGTATTGAGTGCTGTACATGCTCATACTTTTTTTTCAGTTGGCCAAGATTTCTAAAAGTCCTTTCTTTGTATGGGTCATAAGTAATATTCAAATTTTCTGAGATACTGAATTTGGGATTTTTCTTAGTTGTCAGTTAAAGTCATCAAAATTAAAAGAAATAAACATTTGAAATATATCAGTCAGTGTGTAATGAATGAATATAATATACACGTTTATCTTTTTGAATGAAATTAGTGAAATAAATCAACTTTTTGATGATATTCTAATTATATGACCAGCACGTGTATACTATTTATATGCTAATAGGAATGTGTTACCAAGAACACTAATGTGTACTATTCCAACAGGAACACAACTTGGATTGGTTTCCACGCATGCGGGCCATGTCGCTGGTTAGTAGCGATGCCGAGGGCGAACAGAACGAGATCAGGAATCTTCAGGAGAAACTTGAATCCACCATGAAGCTTGTCTCGAATCTGTCAGGCCAACTGACTGAACTGAAAGAGCAAGTGAGTGCTGATGCTTTTGGCCTGATGTCAGAACATTATGTCTGTAATGCTGACATGTTAGGCCAGTTTTTCACGCCCCAATGAGGATGAGGTGTAGTCTTGACCCATTAAGCTGTTTAAACAGACTGCACAGACTAGAATTGGAGTTGGGTGTGATTGAAACTAGGCCTTCAAGGTCAGTCAGTACGAGTCCACAACCTCTACAAGGTTCAATTAGACCAAAGGTCAATGAGTCATTTCTGTCTCTTTCTCTTTCTGCCTTCGGCTCGTGGTATTTAAAACTATCTTTCACCTGCGTCATGAGGCCAAGTGTTGTTTCACTTTTATTCAGCCGCATTGTCGTCCAGATGAAGTTCTGCGAACTCAAGCTTGTTTGTTTCCACAGATAAACAATGTAGCACACGCAGATGAATATGATAAACTGGGTCATTGACTTAGACGCTCATATTTTGATTTGGTGGAAATATGCGTAATGGGGTTTGCTGTCATGTTGTTGATTTCTTGTAAATAGCGTCGAATAAACACCAACTTGAGGTGTGCAGCCACATAAAATGGGAAGTGTCTACAGGGAAGTTGATTTTTGTAATCCAGACATGGGGGAAAGGGTCACTGTTTGGCTAAAAGAAAGAAGACAAAGCAAGTTAAAACCAACAAACTTTCACTATTATCCTGCGTCAGTGTGGTGGTTACACGTGTCAGTACCAGATTTGCTTTTCCCTTTCTTACTTTAAACTTGGAAGAGAGACTGATAAGAATTCTTTACACAAATATTTGAAAATGAATTATTTGTTTTCCGACTGGTTAATATTTGATGCTAATCTTAGGCTGTGTTTTCAGTCTGTGATCTTGTTAAAATATTATTATAGGTTTGTTTGTCTTTTTCTGCTTTCATGCACTCTGTCCAAGATTTCACACGGGAAAAGTGCAAATAAGACAAAATTAGAAATCAAGTAACTGCAATAAACAAAATGAAAAGATCACAAAAAGACTTGCAGGCACCAGAAGCACCATTTATATGAGAATTGTTTAAAAATGATTAAGACCCAAATACATCAAATCCATAGCAAATCTCCACTATAATAGTCTTTGAAAATGTATATACACGTGTTTAAAAAAAATGAATAAATGTATGCATTCCAAAACCTTTGAATCTACTCACATATACTTAAATCTATCTATCAATACAAACTTAGTTTTAATGGTCAATTTTCAAGATTATTCATCCTATGATCTATTTTACTTAAAGCACTAGTGTAAACACTTTCTTCCATTTCAGATCATCATTTCATTTTCATCGAATCATTTCAGATTTCTTTTACGAATGGGTGTTTTGGGGTAAGCTTAAATCTAGGCAGGATCTGGCACTGTATTTTAGCTCTAAAGCATTTTGTCTCAGATGTTTATTATTATTTCACTTGGATTACAGATTACGTGAAAAACTGCAGTTGACGGATCCTTATATGAAGGAGCGAGCAGTGCCACTTACTTTTAAATGGCTGTGTGGTTGTTTAGTAGTATGAGGTACTTCCTTTGGACATCAGCTTTAATATACACATGTGTGAGCTTTTTTTTGGCTCGCTTCTGCAGCTGTTGAGTCAGAGTAGGGGATTTCGGTACAGACGGTCTGTATTTCTGTGGAACTGTGTACGTGAGAATGAGTGTGTGTTAGTTTATGTTGTAGCTCAGTTACACAACACTGCATGACATTGCTCCAATTGCTCCATTTTATTTCCCCCGAAGCTTTTTATAAGGCAGCACACACACACACACACACACACACACCTACAATAACATGTTATGAGGTCATAACCAAGGCAACATGAATGGACACACACAATGCATCACTGCATGATCTGTGGGAGAGACAAACAGGAGATGAGCAAGATTTAAAATGAACAAAACTTCAGATATATGTGTGTTTTTTGTATGTCTATATATACACATACACTCACTCTGGAAAAAAAAAAAACTGTTATAAAATATGTACATGTGAAAGTAATCGTGAGCTCAGTGTTATACTGCAAACCTTTTTTTGGCAATCCAATGTAATTTCATGCCCCAGTCACATTGTCTTTGTTAAATAAACATTACTTACACTATCAGAAAAAATTATAATAATAATAAATATTCTGTTTATTAAATCCAAGTATGAATCTCATCAAGTTAGTGTTTTTAAGCACTTTACATTCTTTCCAAAATAATAACTCAAGGCAATAGCAATTTAAACAATATATATTATTTAACTTATTTTCATCAATTCTTTTTAATAGTTAACTGTTACATTTCTCAGATCATAAGTCATCAAAGCTCGGTAAATATTGGTCATAGATGCGGAGATTTGCCAAGATGATTACTCACTAAAAACTCCCACAGATCATGCTTACATACCATTTTAACTCTTATTTTAAAGTAACAGAGTGTTTCTATCTAAGTTTGTGAGATGTTTACATAATTTATTTTAATAAGTCTGCCTATTAACGCCATTATTTTGTTAATTTGGACTGATTCGTGCACACAGAATGCGCGAGACCACGAGTCAACCAATCACAGCTGATCATAACCAGTCATATCCAATCATATTGCGTTGCAGCTATTGCCTCCTCTCAGGTGACTTTCCCCCATTCATTCTTAATTACCACCATGCTTTAGGGGGTCTGTTAAAACTCAATGGGCTCAGGGGAGGCGAGAGAGATGCAGACTCGCATGGTAACTTTACCTGCTGGTGTCGCTGTTGAACAAAGTTGTTTTAGAAAAACAAGTGATTTACACACTTTTTAAAGGGGGGGGGGGGGGGGGGGGGGTGAAATGCTATTTCATGCATACTGAGTTTTTTACACTGTTAAAGAGTTGGATTCCCATGCTAAACATGGACAAAGTTTCAAAAATTAAGTTGTACGTTTGAAGGAGTATTTTTGTTCCCAAAATACTCCTTCCGGTTTGTCACAAGTTTCGGAAAGTTTTTTTCGAGTATGGCTCTGTGTGACGTTAGATGGAGCGGAATTTCCTTATATGGGTCCTGAGGGCACTTCTGCCGGAAGAGCGCGCGCTCCCGTATAGCAGAGCACTGAGAGCACAACAGACATTCACTGATCAGAGCGAGAGCGTCGCGAAATGTCACAAAAGAAGTGTGTTTTTGGTTGCCAGGGCAAGACAACCCTGCACAGATTACCAAAAAAAAAAACAGCATTAAGGGACCAGTGGATGGAGTTCATTTTTACAGAGCATCAACGGAGTGGTGCAAGTGTTTTTGTTTGTTCCCTGCATTTCGAAGATGCTTGTTTTACAAACAAGGCCCAGTTTGACGACGGATTTGCGTATCGTTTATTTCTTAAGGATGATGCAATCCCAAGGATAAAGGGTCACGATCGTGTGTTGGAACCGCAGGCGGGGAGTAAAACTGCTTCAAATATCTCTGCCTCCTTGTTAGTGCGTCACCTCCCATGCCAGAGACCCGGGTTCGAGCCCCACTCGGAGCGAGTCGTTGCTGCTGCTGCTCTCGTTCAGTTTCAGCCTCGGGATCTGATTCTGGATCATAAATAAACGGCTGAATCTGACTGTAAGCCATGGTTTGTTTTGGATGATGGTTTTTTCCTCACGGTAATGTCACAGCTTCCACATCCTCTCAACGCAAAAGCCTATTCGCGCTCGTGATTCTTTAGCTCCGCCCACACGTCACGCCTCCAGCCGGTCGTGTTTTTCCGGGAAAAATCGGTACAGACTATCTTTCTCTTATGAATATAATAAAACTAAAGACTTTTTGGAGTTATGAAGGATGCAGCACTACTCTATATGTACTCAAGATTAACTGGATATTGAGTTAAAACGATCATTTCACCCCCCCCCCCCCCTCCTTAATGTTTTTTTTTGTAATAATGGTGTTGTTTTATTTTTGTAAAAAAAAAAAATCCCCTCATTCAATATTTTGAGGAGACACTGCCTCCTCTACATAGTATAATTATATAAGAATATATAATTGTAAATATCACACATAATTTAATTTTTTTTTAATCACAAAACGGATATACGATATGCATGCATGGTGTGTGAGAGAGGCAACTAGGAGATGATAAATAATAATATTAACTTCTTCTTGTGTTTGTTTTGACAGATGACAGAGCAGAGGAAACAGAAACAGAGGATTGGGCTTTTGGGACACCCCCAACACATGAACGTGAACCCACAGCAGCCCGCCTGAACCCCCGGTACCCCGGCCAAGTGTCCTCTAAAAGCTGTCTCCTGCAGCCATCGATTGCATCAGCCTTTCCGTGTGCGTGTGTATGAGCGTGTGCGTGTCAAGATATCACAGACACATCATCACCACAGCCTGCTGTGTACACCCAAAATAAATGGCTGTAGGCCACCAGGAGAGTATAGAAGACTTTCGCCCCATTCCTCACATCCATCTGAGTGCCAAATGTTTCTTTGTGTTAAAGAGGAAGTGAATTTGCATCACTTGCCTTCCACAGAGTGACAATGAGCTACACTAGATACTGCACCACTTACAAACATGTGCTGCAGCCTGTAGATGCTGCTTGGACACACATCCTTTTGTCAGTGTTTGATGTCTTATTTTTGTATTTTGTGCAATATTAATACTTTAATATGCAACATCTGTATATAATGTCTTAAAGGGACGGTGCAGTATTTTTTTTTTCTTTTGTTCTTTTGCTTTGATTATAATGAAATACTTTAGAGACCAAGTGTTGTAGG
The DNA here is from genome assembly GCF_023724105.1 of Carassius gibelio. Classification (NCBI taxonomy): domain Eukaryota; kingdom Metazoa; phylum Chordata; class Actinopteri; order Cypriniformes; family Cyprinidae; genus Carassius; species Carassius gibelio. The sequence goes on from NC_068406.1 coordinate 11,288,153, forward strand.
AATATTGTTTGCAAAGTGATGTTTGACATCAGATATAATATGTAGACATGGGGGAAAAAAAACGCATTTTCCGTATTTAAGTTCATTTATGTCAACATAAGGAGATTATGCTCGTGCTGCCAATTTAGAGTTCTTTAATTCTCATGAATAGTATCAGGTTGTTTGGTATTTAGGAGCTCCTTATTATGGTTTATGGTTTTTGTTTGTGCTGTCAGATTTATGACCTTAGAAGTCATATACAGTGTAATAATAGATGAACTGTTTAAGCAGTTAAGATATTTTTTTTTTGTCTTAAAATTAATGCACTAAAATAATTGAACTCATATCATTCTTGTTATTATAGAGCCATGTTTACTGTGCTACAGCTAAGAAGGTGAAGTGCGGGATGAATATTTGCTGACAAAACCGTCTTTGTCAAGTTTTCATCTGTAGTCAGTCGCATTTTCTATAGTTTCATCTTTTAGCTGAGCAAAACAAGTCAGTTTCTTAAAACTACCATTTTTTTCTTCCTTTCATTTTTCTTGTAATACATGTTTATATGTCTGCAGGTCTTTGCTTTTATATAGAGAGAGATGGTTTCAGAGCATCCTAATAATTAACAGTACTGTATAATGAGAAATAAGCCTACTAATAATTGAATAGGTAAATATATATATATATATATATATATATATATATATATATATATATATACATACATGCATACATACATACATACATACATACACACACACACACACACACATATATATATATATATATATATAATTCTATGAGACTGTAAATTACTTTAGTGATATTTAATAAAATATTTACTTCTTGTTCAAAGGACCAGAACTGAAATATAGTTTTTGTATGTCTCTTTTTGTGGTTTAAGTGGATATCTTTTGGCAGTGAAAAAGGGGACATCAGCATGAAATATCCATAAATCTGCTTCTTGTTTTACATTATATATTTTATTTGGTTCATTAGCTGATATTCTGCATAATAGTAAGTACCCACACACATTGTGTTAATTTTGGCGGTACGAAAACATATATGTTTATATTTATAGATTGATCACTGCATCATTTCACAGCTTTCTCATGACTTGACATTGTATCATTGATGCAAAGGAAGTTGAGCTTATTAAGAATTCAAGCTTAATGAGAGCCGGCAACCCATGCTTCTCTAAGGAAATGCACTTTCTTTGACCTTTCATGTCAATCTGCAAAAAAGGTTAAAAAGTTGCTTTCCACGCACTGGCGAAGCCTGTATTTATGTGCTTGTGAGTCGGAGTCAGAGCAGCTTTGTATAGCAACAGAGGTCACACTGGAGAGTCCCAAATTGATTTCAAGGTAACACACTGTGGTATAACTTCACTGTTGTCTGTAAAAAAGAGCAAAAGTGTGACTGAAGTGTCAGACGCACCTTAAATGCTTAATTATTGATACTTGGCAACGTCGTCAGAAGATTCGCTCTAAAATCCCCCTGTGTAAAGTACAACATCAGACTGAAACCTTCCACGAGTTGAATGACATTTATGAAATAAAATTAACCGGTGCAAAGGCAGAAGGAAAATATGACTGGGAACCATTGGTTTAGTGAGAAATAGGACATTTTTGAAGTTTTAAAATGTCCAGGATGGGTCTGTGAGTGCCACTTTCTCTCTGTACTTTAAGTAAGCTTATTATAAAGTCAATATTAGAGCTGTTTCAACAGTCAGCCTCAGGACATTGCACACGCTTCTCATTTAACCAGGAAGGTATGAGCATGATAATCTATTAGTCATTTTTACACTCAAAGAGAGTGAGAGTACTTTGCGAGTGGTACTGTATGTTCGTAACATTTTGTTCAAATGTTCTAACCAGGCTCATTTATAAAAAACAATTAAAGGGATAATTAGACCCAAATTCTGGGTATGATTATTGCTCTGTGTCAGACTGACCCTAATTGGATACAACTGAATGAATAAAATACAATTCACTAATCACATTTTGGAGAGAAAAAAAATAAAAAAACTTTAAACTTCCAAGAAGCTTCAATACATCTCACACATTACAAAAAAAAAAAAAAAAAAAATTGTATGAACATATGATTTTTTTTTTAAAGCTGCATTTAACAACCTTTTAACTTTGTTTTTCACAAAATGCAAAACTTATACAAAGTATTTTGCATATATTTTTCACATTTTAAATTCACAAGTGCATTTCTTTACAAAAAGTCAATTTACATGTGCTTTTCGTGGAGAAAAAAAAAGAAAAAAAATATATATATATAATATTATATATATATAATTCGTGCCTTATTGATCCTTAATATGAGGGTTAATTAGAAAGAGCATGAACTTTATATATACTATTTGCTAAAAAAAAATTTAATATTGCTGCTATTTTAACTTGAATGTATATAAAATGCAAATGACGAACATTTATGTAAAGTGTTCCTGAAATGCATTATCCCTTGATGACGTCTTTGCAGCATTCCTTTTCTTAAAGCAATAATAACACACCTAAACTGAATATTAGGTTAACATATTTGCAGTCAAATGAGGGGACTTTCCTTAAACGAAGAAAACAGCCCAGGAAAAAACACACACAACACAGTGTGAAACTCAATTGGCATTGGGACAGCAGGCTGTTTAAGACTAAACCAACCAAACTGTTCCGTTATCACATGACCTATTAAAATTCTTGTTCCACTTATGTAATAAAAGGGACTAATATATTGTCCAACTGTGAAATTATCCATTTAAAACACGTTGCATTTGTAGTTTATTGCATTAGCCTTTCAGGTTTTTTTTTCTTGTTGTCAGTTCCAAGTACTATCTGAATATTAAGCACAGGTGTATATTTCTCAGTATTCACACTAAAGTGTGAACCTGTAAAAACCTAGATTACACCCAATGCCTCAAGGACACATCACAAATCTGCCTTTGTCTTTCCTTTCCATGTGCAACCAAAATAGGCAATGCATTCTGTTTATTAAGTGACTGAAGGAAGTGTCTCATGAACTCCGCCTGTGCTGAAGGATGCTTTGTCATCCTTTTGCTGTACTTGGAGAGAAAACTCCCACTTCTTTCCACCAGTTCTATTAGAATGTAAATTTTTAACTATATTTTATGAGCAGACCTCAAAACCAAGGGTCACATTTTCCTTGCGTCCATTATTCAGTTTGTTAAATTTTAGGCTATTTTTATAAATAAATCAAATTATACATTCCAATGAATGAACGAATTAATTACTTAATTAATGAATTTATTCAATAAAATAAGTTATTTTGGTGAGAGAAAACATGAACCAAAATCACTAATTGTGTGCCGATTATATGTGCATTTTATGCATCACACTGGTTTTCTTGTTGATAAGGTTATTCATTTTAGCAGTATGTTATATTGTAACATGGACCTAGCAAAGTAAATGCTACCTAATTCTTTATACGTGGCGTGAAAAGCGCGTGAAAGCACCGCAGCCGCCATTGGCACGTTTCATCTTACCGCGCTCGGAACTAAAATAACCGGGTGATGTCAGTCCCGGTGATTCAGCCGGTCCTCCGCCTCCGCCCTCTCCCTGCGCCGCCATGAGGAGTTCAACGTGACCGCCGCCGAGTACAACCGGCCACAACAAACCGAGCCGCAGCACGAGAGAGCCATAAGCGCCTGCACGTGCAGCACCAAGTGGTCCCGGTGTGAAGTAACGGCGCGCATCTGTTACTATTGTGTAACCATAACAACGGCGCCGTGCTCGCTAGTGTGCCAGTATCATGTCAGGGGAAATTTGTTAATGAAACTTGCATTTGTCCTTCGATGGAGCAACAGGTGCTCTGGACATCACTCATCCGACATCAGTTTCTATCCACTGCACGCACGCACGCACTGACCCGCCGCGCTCGCGTGTTTGTAAAGCAACACAATCCTTTATGCAAACACAGCTCACGTTTGTTTGGTGAAATTTGCTAGATTTGAGAGTAGGTCGAAAACAAAAATATTTTAAAGTATGTGTTTAATTTTAAGTATTAATTTATACACCCTTATAATCATACGTGCATTTATTTATATTTTACACACACGCTTCTTTCAAATGTGATGTTCTGACATAATAACGATGGCAAATAAGTCGGAAGTACCATCATAATTACGACGGTAAATACATATTTTGATGCTGTTTTTGATGGTAGGGTAGTCTAGATAAAATACTCTGAACGTTCTGCCTATATCTACATCATAACATGCTTTCAAGTCAGTCATAACACACGTTCCTTAGACGAGCTGTTATTGTGCGCTGAGAGAGAGAGAGAGAGAGAGAGAGAGAGAGAGAGAGAGAGAGAGAGAGAGAGAGAGAGAGAGAGAGAGAGAGAGCGAGAGCGCAGCAGCAGCATGGTGGGACACGGGACAGGGGAAGGCGGGCGGTCTACTCTAAATGGGTTGAGCTCTCAAAGCGCCGTCACACACGTGAGGCTCATGTGACTGGTGCTCGAGACGTGTCTGCAGTCACAGGGTTTATTTAACACGTACTTCAGATCCACCCACATACACTCATTTAACCAGCACCGGAGCAGACAAATGCCTCCTGCACCTCCACCTCACAACATCACTTCTGCGTCCTAGTTTTGAGACAGCGTATCTGGAACCAAAACTACTTTATTCGAGGAAAATACATGTGGACTTTTATGAGAGAATAAAGGATCTGCTTTTTTATTTTTATATATAAGCATATATATTTATTTTTTATTTTCATTAAATCTACCCTATTCTTACATCAGTAAGACGTATTAATAGGGTAAAATGGAAAGGATTACCAGTGCTCAGCCTCCTCCATGCATGGCCAAACACGCCTCTATGGATATCTCTGACATGCAAGGGTAAGTCAGTCTCAAGTTCTTGCGTATTTATGTCTCTGAAAGCTTTCCGGGGAGCTAAATATCTTATTGTCTGTTTTATTTAATTATTTATTTTATTGTATTTTATAGAATGGACTTTCCCATGTATGTGTACAAATCCCGGCGGGGAATGAAGCGCAGCGAGGACAGCAAGGTACGAAATGCGCAATTACGCACAAACATGATCGCGCACACTTTTACTTGCAACGTTTGTTGGATATACGTTTATTTTGGTGTTTTAAACAATATTTATAATGCACACTTTACATTTCTGTAGTTTTGCTTTGTTATTGATGTTTTTTTCTCCGCATGGAAATTAATATAAAATTTTTATAACTAACCCCCAGGATACATACAAATTGCCTCACCGATTGATCGAGAAGAAAAGGAGAGACAGAATAAACGAGTGCATCGCCCAGTTGAAGGATTTGCTGCCCGAACACCTTAAACTCACTGTAAGTAATATGGGAGTGGATCGGCTCACCTCACTTTGTTGTAGTCTAAAGCGCCATCTGCTTGTTGATCATGAATAAATCATTTTGGTCCTGCTTTTGGATTAGTCACCTACTGTAATGTGCTTGATATACATTTTAATATATTATTAACTTTCAGTACTCCATCTTGTGAATCTGGGTTTAGTTAATTATTCACATGTCAACAAAGCATGTTATATTGTCATGTGGAATATCAAAATATTACTTGCACGCACACGCGCATGCACTGGTGAGCGCAGAGGAGTGTCTCTGTTCCTTTCCCGCGCAGGTTTGTCCTCTCTGAGCCGCTGCGGAGAGTGTTACATAAGAAAGATCAACATGCTTATCTGAGCTCTTCCTGTTTTAGACTCTGGGACACTTGGAGAAGGCTGTTGTGTTGGAGCTCACACTCAAGCATGTGAAAGCCCTTAACAACCTGCTGGAGCAGCAGCAACAGAAGATCATTTCCTTGCAGAATGGAATGCAAATCGGTGAGTTTTCGATCATACAAAAGGAGCGGCACACTAAAAGTGTGACTGTGTCGCAGGAAGCGGACCTGCTGAACTTTTCACCTCCCCTCCCCATTCATTTGTTTTTGGGTGCATTACAAAATAAAGAAATTGAGACACGCTTGCGCAACGCAGTGAATGATCTGGCTTAGAGGACTGTTGTGAAGGAAAAAGTTGACATGGTTTCTAAACTTTATGGTTTTATTGCAGGTGAACAGGGCAATGGGCATTCAGAAAACAGCGAGGAGATGTTCCGTTCCGGGTTCCACTTGTGTGCCAAGGAGGTTCTTCAGTTCCTGGCCAATCAGGAGACCGTGCATGACCTGACACCAACTCACATAATCAACCACCTTCAAAAAGTGGCATCTGAGTTTATTCAAAGCCCGACAAGTCCTCGTCTAGACGAGCCCACTCACAAAGCTCCAGAAATCAGGGAGAAACCAGCAAGCCCACAGCCGAAAGTGGCAGAGGGTCACGCCAAAAACTGCGTGCCCGTCATTCAGAGGACTTATCCCCACAGCAGTGAGCAAAGTGGGAGCGATACGGATACCGACAGTGGCTACGGGGGTGAGCTTGAGAAGCGTGAACTGAAAGCCCAACGGTCAGTCTACTACAGCAAAGATGCTGGAGATCTCAAGCACGGTGGCAACATTAAAGAGGAGCTGGATGAGCCGCAGACCAAGCGGCAGAGGTCTGACTCTTCAGAAGATGAATCTCTGTCGGGGACAGATATAGTGGGTGGCCACAGCCCCTACATGAGCTTCTCTCCACACCAACCCCTTTGCATGCCCTTCTACCTCTTTCCGCATGGAGCAGCTGCAGCATACTTGCCCATGCTGGAGAAGTGTTGGTATCCCGGAGCCATGCCCATGTTGTACCAAGGCCTCGGCAGCTCCCCGGAGGGTATCTCCCCCGAGAAACTCCCCTCATCCCTGGTCATGTCCTCAAGAGTGGGCTCCCCCATCACCACTATGACCCCCATGGACTCTCCTGCACTCCTGCAGGCCCTGAAACAAGTTCCCCCATTAAACCTGGAAACCAAAGACTGAGGACTCACTCTAGGGTCCACAATAACCCGCTCTCTGAATGTCTTGGTCTTGAGAGTGGACTTCCCTGCTGAATAAGCTCCCAAAGAGGGTTCGGTTGAAGAGGCTGCGAAAGCAAAGTTCAAAGACGCACCCTCAAGTACGGCAAACAGCTGTTCTGATTCCTCTCAGACGTACGCCGGCCTCCCTCCAAATGCAGAGACACATATAGACTCTCACACAACTTATCAACTCCCTCCACAACCAGCAGAAAACACCCAGAGATGGAACGGTCCACGTGGACAGACGGGTAAAGGAGGCCTCGTGCACAGCACTGTGAAGAAGTGAGCTCTGTCCTTGGAGAAGAAGGACCTGGGGTTGGTAAACGGCTGCTCTTTGCACTTACGCCGAATGTTTAAGTTGAGAACAATACAAAACAATAACCCAGAATGTGACGTGCAGATGGTCCCCCAATGACAAAGCCTTTTCCCTTTGCACAAGCACCTTTTCATTTGTTGAATGTAAACGAAAAATAATTTTTATAATAAAACATCACCCCTGTAGATGCTGCTTTTTTTGGACATTTCTCTGTGCCGTGGTGCTTGCTCAGGAAGCTCCACTCTCTTATGCTTCTGTGACCGCTTTAACTGATAAGAACCGTCCATTTAGACTAGAATGCTACCAAAAAAACATCTTTGCTTTGGATTGGCCCGAGTCTCAAGGGCCTGAGTTTCCCTGCATAAACAAGGAGAAGGGACACTCGTGTAAATACAGTAGTGATGTAATCACAGCTCCACTGTAGCTTTTGAGTTTGACATCCATTCGTGCACGTAAGTGAAGTTGTTGTGAGGTAACTGCTTGTGTAATTATTTTGTTTATACTATTTGTACATCTGTATTTTTGATACGTGACCCACACATTCGTTCACAAGTTTTAGAGCTGTGTGCCATGAGATTGTGTACATAGCTTTGGACCTAGACTCGATCTGCATCATGTTCTGTGTTCACTTCTGGTCAAATTAGGACATATCTTGGTTCATGCTGTTGCCTTTACCTGTTTAACGGTAAACATGATGGCTGATATCTACAATTTTAATCCTGGATTCTACATAGAAGCAAAAGAAAGTGAATGTAATGTTAAAACCAATATATTAGTTTTGTATAGGAAGAGGTACTTACTTTTTATTTTGGGACCTAAGAGAAGGTTGATTGATGTATATATTTTGTCTAAAAAAGTATTGTTGACATACATTAAAGAAAAAGTATTAATAAAGTTGTTGTTGTTTTTTCCTGTGGAAATCATGCCTGTCCGAGTCTGTGTTTGAGAGCTTGAACTTGTTTAGCTGTAAGAGAGAGAGAGAAAAACTCGCTGTTTTTCCCATCACAGTTCGTCCTTATGTAACACTTACATAACCCATAAACTTGCTGTCTATGCAAATGCTTTAGACAAACACTACGATAAGAGTAGGGTTACAAATATTTCAGCCTCACACCTCCTAACTAAAGTCCGTGCATTTTTGATAAGGTTTTGTGGCGCACTTATTCTCCAAAAAGACTTCGGACCCAAAGCAGAGAACATAATTGATTTTTTTTTTTTAAGTCTTTGTAACTGCGTTACATTTCTTGGAAGATGAATAACGTCCTCTTCTAATGCTCGCTAGCTGTTGAATTAGGTTAAGACGCCCCGCGTGCCTGTGTGTGTGTGTGTGTGCTCGATCCTGTCACATGTAGAGCCACACGGTAGGCCGCGCGCACTGCACCGAAGCACGGGGAGCCACATGCCACGCCTCCAGCGCAGTCTGCACGATACAATAATATGCTACAATTGCGAGACAGCAGTATTATCTGTCTGTAAATGATTAATATCTATAAATTAATTAATTTAATTTGTATTAATCTAGTTAATATAACTGAGACACACACACACACACACACACACACACACACACATATATATATATATATATATATATATATATATATATATATATATATATATATATATATATATATATTTTTTTTTTTTTTTTTTTTTTTATTATTATTCTTTTTTTGATATTTAGTAGCATATCCTTATCATTTGTCTATTTTTGTTTCAAAATTAGCTATTAACTACGTATGGTACCAGAGCAGGGTGATAACATTTAAATAGAAAGGTTTATGTGTCTTACTGATGCATGACTGAATGAATGAATGAAATGAAATAAAGTGACCATATTGTTGGCTGTTAGTTTTAAAGTTAACATTGGGCTATGCTTAGTGTATAAAAACAAACAAACAAAAACAATTGTAATGACAAAAGAATAACATTTGCGCTACATATACTATGCGTTTGATATATTATTGAGGAAATACAGTACTTTTGATAAATAAATAAAAAAACAATATGTAAGTTTGCACGATAGACTGATGCAGCAGCAAGGAAAGGTTCTCATCTTTTTATTCTAAAGCTTTTAGCGCTCTCGCGTGGACTATCCAAAAACTGCAACGAATGTTAAATGTTTTCTTACTAACCGCAAAATGTTTATTGTACAAAAAAAAAGACGCTACAGTGTGTGTGTATTTACTCACATTTTCTATATTTGACTATATTTTGCTCTATAATTACTATATTTTGCTATATTTACAACAATCTACTTATTGTTTAACTTAATATTTGAATGCTCAAATGTTTTTAATGTTCATTTAATTCTTACTGTAATTTTAAGTAATATTATAATTGTGTTTGTATGAAACGAATGAAACCGCAGTCAGAAGGCAAAAGGGCCAACAAGAGCTAAGCATCTCTCGGGGAACTCCTTCAAGACTGTTGGAAGACCATTTCAGGTGACTACCTCTTGAAGCTCATCAAGAGAACGCCAAGAGTGTGCAAAGCAGTAATCAAAGCAAAAGGTGGCTACTTTGAAGAACCTACATTATGACATATTTCATATGACAAGTTTCACTTTTTTGTTATGTAGGCCTATATAATTCCATATATAATTCCGCATGTGTTAATTCATAGTTTTGATGCCTTCAGTGTGAATCTACAATTTTCATAGTCATGAAAATAAAGAAAACTCTTTGAATGAGAAGGTGTGTCCAGACTTTTGGTCTGTGCTGTATATATATACAACATACACTGAATATTCCATTCATTGTGATTAACAACTTGAAGCGCATTAAACTTTACAATAAATAAAGGTTTCCCAAACTGCGGTTTGTGTGAACCGCAGGGGGTTTGTGAGTTTAAGCAAAAGCTAACAATTAATTAAATCATAAAGGTATAACCTAAATAAAGTAATTCAAAAAGTAATGTTTACCTGCTTGTCACGTGACCTCTTAACTGTCACCTGTCCCTTCAGAGGACATGCCTACATTTACTTCACTATAACAAATAAATCCTTATCTAATCATAAAAAATATATATCGTTTTCGTTGCTTTTTATTATCACATCTTAGAAATCATCATAAATTATATATCGACCGAAGGCTTAAAACTAGGAGACTTATTAGTACATTTTAGAAAGGAACATTTAAAAGATGAAAAAGAGGAAATTAGGGATAATCAATGAACTATGACAAAAGTATTGCTATTGTGTGAATAATATGTAATCATGTAATCAATAAAAAGTAACTGTAGTCTGATTACAGATATTTTAAAATGTAATTTAATCTAAATAAAAATACAAAATAATATAGATAATCCAGATCACATGTAATCAGTTACCCGGATCTCTCTCTCTCTCTCTGTGTGTGTGATAGATAGATAGATAGATTTATATTTATGAATTTATAAATTATAAATAAACACAAATATGTTTGTAGATGTTGTAGAATGAAGTTTTTAGTCAAACATTCCAACTCAACTTTACCTTATTTATCTGATTGAATGTATCTATGTATGTAACGTTATCTGTCTGTAGCACAGCAGCGTGTCGTCTATGGTCGTAACTTTTATTAGTAACGATTATTCACGGCGCGGCGCGGTAATTGTGCGTCATTTGTTGTCACCTGACCTTTGCCTCAGCCGCTTCCTCTTTCTCCTCGAGTCCTCCAGCAGGAACAGATCTACCCCATCATCAGAGTTTGGTCATCCAGCAGCGCAGAGATGTTGGCCCTCATCCACCGGCTCCTGGACTGGTTCAGGTCGCTCTTCTGGAAAGAGGAGATGGAGCTAACGCTGGTGGGACTGCAGTACTCTGGAAAAACCACTTTTGTCAACGTGATTGCTGTAAGTCTGCTTTCATTCCTCTCAGTTTGAACACTTGTCATGTCATTGCCTGCCGGGGTGGAGAACAGATGCTTCTCATACCTGTTTATGTGAGCAGTGTGCTCTTATGAGTCATGGCGTGATGTTTCCCATGGATTGCTTGACGTTTTAACTTATATATGAAATATGTATTGCTATTATCTCAAGGTTGGAGGACTTTAATGACTTTTAGGGAGGATGAGATGCCACTGGTGTGGTTTAGTTTGAAAGTCGAATGTAATCAGTTTAATAAAACCTACATAATGTAATAGAATATATGAATGTACATTAATATAATATGATGATCATCAAACACAAAATTTGATAATGATTATGTCAGTGCCAGATGTGTTTTTTGATTGCCTTCATAGATCGTTTTCAGCAATAAACACATAACAATGTGACTAGAGCAGATGTCATTTATGAGAGTAAAGTATTTTTTTTTTTTGGACAAGTCAGTGCTGGTTCATTGCGGTTTTGCATTTTTAGTTACCTAAAGTTTCTCAGTTGTATGCTTGGTACTATAATGGAATCGTGGAATCCACAAAGTAACCTTTAAATAACCCCAGTGTGACCCATAGTACAGCAGCTTGGATCTGTTATTAGGCAAAGTTCCCAGGTACAAGTGACCGTCCCAATGGGGGTTCTTGAACCGTGAGAGTTGCCCTTTCGCCTCCCATAGATGCTTCTGCAATGCAACACGAAGAATTTACAAACCCAGTGCATCTTGCTTTGAAACTTAATGCAAAAGATCGAATTCTTGATTGAATGCTTTGAAGATTTTCAAATGCAGATCAACATGCAGTTACATAGTTGAAATTCTTAGGTGTTTTGTAATATAGCCATGAAATTAGCTAAGCTCTTGTATTTTTTTCATCAACGTAAGGGTTTTGCATGATTCTTTTCTGCTAGTCTGGTCATTTCAATGAAGACATGATCCCTACAGTCGGCTTCAACATGAGGAAAGTCACCAAAGGCAACGTAACAATAAAAGTAAGTCTCATCTACACAGATCATACTTCTGCCTCAAGCATGGTTTTCTTGGATCCAGATAATATAGACTCTTTAATGCAAATTATATGCATCACAAGTACAATGTTTCATTGCCAGTGCCTTCTATCATGTCCTGCTTTTGCATAGATTTGGGATATAGGTGGGCAGCCACGGTTCAGGAGCATGTGGGAGCGATACTGCCGGGGTGTCAATGCCATCGTGTGAGTACAGCATCCATAGAGACTTTATTTTATTGAGTCTGGAATACTTGATTCTGATCAGTCAGTGCCCTTGAGCGGTTAGATGTTTTTGCATAATGACCAATAAAATGCATCTAGAAGCTAGATAAGAGAGAGAGTAAGTTGTAATTCATGTATTCCTGTGATGCAAAGTTGAATTTTCAGCATCATCACTCCAGTCTTCATTGTCACATGATCTGATCATCAATGTTGAAAAATGTTCTTGCTATTTAATATTTTTTGGAAACTGTGATGCATTTTTTAATGATTCTTTGAATAAAAAATAAATAAATAAATAAATAAATAAAAGCTTTTTTTTTAAAATAAATAAATAAATGCTTTTACTGTCACTTTTGATTAATTCAACCCATCCTTGCAGAATAAAATGATTAAATTCTTGTTTGTTAAAAAAAAAAAAAAATCTTACCCCAAACTTTTAAATGGTAGTGTATAATAAATAAATAAATAGACATGGTTTCAGACAGTGTCCATTTTGTTGCTTATTATTTTTCTTAGCTCAAGATATAAACTATTATACAAGAAAACAGAATAGTTGAATCAGATCAGTATTTCTGGTCCATTTACTTTTACATTTACTTTACTTTTGATAAGTAGCTGTGTAATAAATGAACGATTGTACAATCAACTAATCAACAAAATAAACCCCTACACGTTGAGATTCTGATCACCCTTTCAGGGTTTATTTTGCGACTGGCTGACTGTAAATCATCCCTAACCAGAAGTTTTAGTGTTGACATGATCAACGCCTGCATTAAGGACTCTGTTGGTGTTTTCAGGTATATGGTTGACTCTGCTGATTGCGAAAAGGTCGAAGCCTCGAGGAACGAGCTGCACAACTTGTTAGACAAACCACAGCTGCAAGGCATTCCTGTAAGGACAATTCACTACTGTGGTTGATTATTTCCCCTTGTGCTGTTAATACAGGACTGTTCTATTTATTAATACCTTGTGCTGTTTTATTACTGCTGCATTTTCCAAAACAATAGAAAACCAAGCCTAGCCATCACACCACACCTTTTCCAGATCCTTCCCCACTGCTGTGTTGTATTCACCGAGCATGACTAAGCATCTCTGTCGTCAGCTCCTGTGGTCCGAGATGTCCTCACTGGGGGCATTATAGCGCTTATCTTCAGCAGAGAAATCAGCACAGAGGAAACAGATCGCTCATTGATTTTCAGTCTGTAGGGAGTGATGGACGTCTACTATTTGCCAAAGTGAACAATTTAAAAAGACAGCTTTAACACAATCTAATGTAGAACCAACACCCAATAACATAAATCTTGGAAGCAAAAGGGTGAAACAGGCCGTTTAAACAAAAAGAGGTTTAAGACAACTCATTCTTTATCTTTCACAGGTACTTGTCCTTGGCAACAAAAGAGACCTCCCCAGTGCACTAGATGAGAAGCAAATAATCGAAAAGATGTAAGACTGTTTCTTTTCTTTACAGTCGGGGGACCACACCCAAATCTTGAGTTCATGTGAGGCTACTCTCAAAAGTGGCATATTATTTTTGTCATTTTGTTGCCTTTTCCCGCAGGAACCTATCTGCCATTCAAGACAGAGAGATCTGCTGCTACTCCATTTCATGCAAAGAGAAAGACAATATAGGTGAGAGTGTATGCATTTTATAAACAACCAAATATAAAACTGTGAAGTTTGGTCAGTAAAAACATCCTAGCAATTGCATAGTATAGACCCTTGAATTGTGGCGGTAAACACTAAATCTAGTGATGATGTTATTGACGTTGAAAGCCTTTTTTATTGGGTATCATCTTCATTACTTGAAAAGTTAATGCTAGGATTTCTTGAAAAAGTATGAGAACATTATGTGCATCCATAACTGCAAAAAGAAGAAGGCCTGTTGGAGTTAAGTGGCTAATACTGAATCAAATGACTCATGAATCACCTCACTGTGACTCATTCACGGTACAGCGTTTGAGTGTCGGTTGTGATTTCATCTCGATTTCCTCTAATCTGAGAAGCTGTCCATTTGCCTTTGTTACACTACATTACTCACAGTTTTTTTTATTAGCTTTACAAGCATCAAATTAACAGAGAAAAGCCTAATGCTATAATGTGAAGCAGCTGTTCCCAAACAATGACAAATACTTCAAGCTAACATGCGCAAGAAACTAATTGTAATAGCGTAAAACGTTTTTTTTTGTGAGACATTTACTTGTTTATCTGTCACTAAAGACAGTTTTAGTTTATATTACAACCATCACTTAGCAGTCATTCATGTGTTAGGTCATAGAAGTTTGCTTCTGTCATCAAATAGCTGCATATAAGAAAGTGAATTAGCATTAGGACTGTCACTAACTTCAAATAAAGTATCAAAAGCAAGTATCACATGATTTTATTGAACAAATCCAGTTTAAATTCGTAATATAATCATAATTTATGAACATTGTGTATTATATCAATGCCTGCAGAGGGCGCCAACTTCCTGACAATTGTTTTTACACTTCAGCCAACAGCGCGAGCTAATCCTCGTGAAACATAGGCTCATTGTGTTTATACTTTACCATACAAATATTCTAACTCAAAGTTTCTAAAGTCTACTTTTTAAATGAAGATTTAAAAAGTTATTGTAAGCTTAAAGGTGGTGACATTGACTGGTGTAGTTTGTTTATAGCCTGATTAACTTTTTACTTCTGGCATGATTGTATTTGGGCTAAATGTGGAAGAATCACACTTTTGTAGGTCACAGAGCCTATTTTATGCAATAATCCAAAGGTCAGTGGAAAAATCCTATTAACTTTCTATTCAGGGAACCAGTGTAATGACTTCTGGGTTGGCCTTCAAAATAATGTCATCCATGCAGCACTCTGTTGATCCAATTTGATGAAATTTGAGCAAACATGCATAAAACCAGCAATAATTGTTCTTATTTGTATTTACAAGCTGCTGTGTGTGACATCTGCAATATTATATCATGTTTTTTTTGCCTGAACGATTTTGTACTACTGAATTGCCGGCAAACAGCCCATTGTTTTGAAAGCGCCACAAAGGTGGGAAATCAAAATATGTGTACTTGTAAAATTTGGATATTATAAAAACATAATTCCTTCCTCAGATATCACACTGCAGTGGTTGATCCAGCATTCAAAATCTCGGAGGAGTTGAAAGCAGACCCCGTCCTGCCCCTGTTCCAGCTCCCAGCTCAGCCCAGCGCTCTTCAAACCGGCCGGCCCTTTCCTGTGAGCAGTGACTATCCCTCTCAGCCGCATCTGTCTATCCATTCACTCTCTATTACACAGTGAACTGTCCGTAAAGCATCTTCACCGGTGGGCCTCAGACTCCACTCAGCTCATGGTTGCTATCAGTTGAATGGATTTTTTTCTTTTTTATTGAAGCTAAACCACTTATGGTTAACCTTGACATGGTTTAAATCAGTTTCAGAGTTTGCATTCTTATCCTGTGAAATAAGTTTGTGGTATTGTTTGGGGTTTTCTTTTGTTCTGCTTGGTTTATTGTTTTTGTATTATTTTTGCGGTATTTTTACCACAAAGAGTGTTTAGAATGAACATTTGAGTAGCTAGTATTGTACATTTAGGGCTTCAGTGCTTTTAAATGTACACTACTTTATAAAAGTTTTAGGACAGAAAGAATTTTTGATTACTTTTATTATTGTGCAAGGATGCATTAAATCGATCAAAAGTGACAGTAAAGTTAAATAGATGCTCTTTAATTGAACTTTGTTCTTCAAAGAAGGTGTCAGTTTCTAGATAAATATTAAGCAACTTTAATAAAAATAAGAAATGTTTCTTGAGCAGTAAATCAGAATATTAAAATTATTTCTCATGTGACACTCAAGACTGGAGTAATGATGTTGAAAATTCAGCTTTGCCATCACAGAATTAAATATATTTTAAAACATATTCAAATAGAAAAGTTATTTTAAATCATAATAACCTCTAACAATATCACTCTATTTTTTATCAAATGTATACGGTTTTGGTGATCATAAGAGACTCTTTCCAAAAACCTCAAGAAATCTTTCTGACGCCAAACTTTTGAACGCTAGTGTACATGCAGCTGACGTTTTTCCTTTACTCCATGTTAACTCTAAGCCCCACCTCCCAAAACTATTTGTGAAATAATCATATTTTATATTTGCTTTATAGCCGGCTGACCAGTTGGATGAATAGACGTTTACCAATATCTGCCTTTCAGCAAATCTGGACATTCAGCTAGCTGATGGTTATAATTAATATTCATGATTCAAGATGATTTTATAATGCCTCTCCTCATGATTTAGATCATCTTAATGGCTCTGTTTAAATCTTTTCCTATTTGACTCCCATTACAATAACAAAGCCCAATTTATTAGTATTCAGGACCCACAGCTCATGGGCATGCTTCACACACTGAAGCCCTGAGCATGAAACATCTCAATTCTGAAAACTGTCCTCTAATGGGATCCTGTGTTTGTCAGAGCAGACTTCTGATAGACATCTTGGTATTTACATTAATTAGTGAGCCTAAAAGTTAAGTGCCTTTTGCAGATACTCACATTTTTAAAGCCCAAAATGGGTATATTGTGCTTTCTTTCCCAAAATGAGTAAGAATAAGTCCCAAAATGCTGCACAGTTCTTCTTCTTGTCTTCTAAAGATGAGTTTTACATCTAAAACAACATTGCAGACATCTGTTCTTTATGACGTATTATTACTGACTCCCCATTAGCTGCGTGAGTCAGTGGTTTCCCGCTCAATGCTTGAAGACTGAGATGAATAGACTTCCTGCTCTAGTTTTCAGATTGTTCTCGCGTCTCTAATCTACCTCAGTGGTGTCATGAGCTACAGCAAGCGTTCAGAGAGTTGTGCACCGTGATGAGAGAGATCTTAAACTCGAATAATTCAATCCAAGATATGCTTATGTTTTTTTTTACGAAGCAACCTTAAAGGATTTCTTCATATTTGTGTTGATCTTTATGCACTGTAATTGGTGATTCTGCCGAGAAATCTAAGATCTATCCCTGAGAACAAAGGCTTTTGATTGTATATGTGTGTAAAAATGTGCAAAAGTATATGAGAAAATTACAGTTTTTGAGAAGCATTGGTTGTTCTGCCATAAAAAGGCCTGATAGGTGCATCAATTACAGACTAAGCATTAAATACAAATGTTGTTCATACAAATACTAGTTGAGAGAGAGACACACACACACAAAACATTTCCAAATAAGCTGTTTTTTCTTTTTTTCTTTTTTTTTTTCTTTTTTGGGTGGGGTGGGGGGTCTTTTACAAAAGTTATTGGCATTTATGATCTACATAAAATTGTATGTAATTTATCAAGATTGAATGTTGTTTAACTTGTTTATAAAGGGCTTTAATATATGATACATGCATTTTTTTAAATTTTCTTTAGCTTTTACCCCCCTCTGTTTTCAAACCATCTATGTCAAATGGGTGCCCACAAGTCCCAGACTGTTATAAATTTTTACCGGACATATTAATGGCCTTGTTATAATATTGTAATTTGTGATTATCTTGACATTGCTGAGACATTACTGCAGCCTAGTAATACAAGAATGGAGGTCACATCTTCACCGTTCACATTTCTCTCTTCCTCTGTGCATTTCTTCATTCATTCATTCACTCAGACATGATGTGTGTTGTTGGTTCTGCTCATCTAAAAGAAGCAGGTCTGTGGCCAAAGCTTGTTTCCTCGTGTGATTATCTCTGTGCCGCCTTCAAACACTATACAGAATGGTGTCTCCTCTCCTTCATGTGACTATCCACACATGAAAAATCAATGGATCTGTTGCATACTTTGTATATAAGCAAATGTAAAGCTTTTTTATTTGTTTTGCAGAGTGCTCTTATTTGTGTCTCTTGCATTATATAGTTTTGTGATCGCTCAATAAATTGTTTTTTAGGGTGACTCAAGTCTTAGCATGGTCATGTTTACGATTACATTTGACAATTAAAGGTTGAGAGCGAGTTGTTGGCTTTTGAAATTCTAAAGTGATGTAATCGGATCTTTTTCCAGACAAAATGTCATGCAAAAAATGCATGCTCATTTTTTACTCATTTCACTTTTCCCTCACATTTTTACAATTGTTAAGTCACTAAAACTTATCACAAATGGAAGTATGGCAATTGAGTAATTAAAAGAAGTAAACATCAATACCTGTCATGCGCATAATGTACATATTACAACAAAACTAATTTCAACCGTATACATATTTTTAAGTTGGTATAATTCTTTAGGAGCTTAATTCAATGTTTGCAACATACATTGGTTAAAATTCTACAAAGGTCCTCTAAAATAATAAAATTTTTAACTTGTCAAAAATAGCTCTGTTCACAGCCACAGTTTCATCGTCTCTTTAAATGATAATGAGCTCACATTTGTGTTTAATCCCTTGGTAATATTAGTTTTTTGTGTTGATTGTTCAAGGTTTAATAATAATAATAATAACAAAAATTATACAGGTTTGGACCTATCCAATAAGGGACTGGCCGGGTTTTTTTTTTTTTTTGAGCTTTTCTGAACTGGTAGACATGGCAGAAACCTAACTAAATGTAAATAAATAACTAAATTGAAAAATTAATCCCATGTCCCCTTTATGATCCTAAGAAAAAAAATATTCTGTCAAATGTATTAAAACCTTGGACTGCTAGTGTAGCTGTAAAGTGGGCTGTAATGCAAACACTGGTCATATTTATTGATTACAATAATGAATCAATATTATGCATATTAATTGATTTAATATTGGCTAGAACAAACCATAACATTTACCCCCATTTGCATAACATAAACAAAAATACCCTTGTAAGCCTACTGTTATCAGCAGTTTATTTTTTGGTCGCCCGTGGGTTTTTGCAGTGTGTCAAGAGACCACATGGTGGCAACAGAGAGCCATAGAGTCGCATTTATGTTTGAGTTAGTTTTAAACTAGGTGCGTGCCAGTTTTTAAACTGTTCAAAGCTTAAAAGCATAGTGAAGTATCTGATAAAATAGGTTTCATATCAGTGAGCTAACTGTTTTGATACCTGCAGCACCTTTTTGCGTAATGACTCCACTCTATTCCACTTACTACACTCTGGTGAGTAGGCTACACTTATGAGAATGGTACGCCACAAAAAAACAACAACAGAAAAAAATTACTTTAGAAGCTCTGTTAAATTTGTCTATATCCTAGCTAATCTGTCTGGATATATACACACAGAACTGAAATACGGTACTGAGGATATGTTCCATGGTTTTCTGTAGGCCTATCAGGACATAATAAAACATTATCTTGTCCTTGGCAGGTTTTAAAATTTGGAAAGTAAAACCTCAAATGAACAACCACACATGACACCCTTACTGTTAACATACGAATTAAGAGGGTAAGTAGCAGTCAGTAATGGCTAATCAAAGGCATATGATTAACTGATCATCAGCAAATGTGAGTACCTCTATAAAAGCAGAAGTTTTAGCAGTTTGCTGGTCTGGAGCCTTCGGGTGAGTGTTAACACGATGCCAAGGAGGTAAGACGCAGCAATGATCTTAGAGAAGCAATTGTCGCTGCCATCAATCTGGGAAAAGTACAATTGCAGTTTCCAAACAATGTGAAGTCCATCATTCTACAGTGAAGAAAATTAATTCACTAGTGACAGACACTCAAAACAGACACCAATCCTCCCAGGAGTGGGGAAATCCACTCCAAGATCAGACCGTGAAACGCTCAGAGAAATGGCAAACAACCCAACAACTTCACCGCAGACTCTACAGGCCTCAGTTAACATGTTAAATGACAAAGTTCATGATGTATGGCATGTTTGGAAGGCTTGCCAGAAGAAAGCTTCTATCTAAAACAGCATGGCAGCACGGATTAGGTTTGCAAAGTTGCATCTGAACAAACCATAAGATTTCTAGAACAATGTTTTGAAAAACCACATTTCAGAAGTCACACGTTAGCGGAAGGCTGAGGATTTTGGGCTATTTTTTATAGCCACAGGATCTGGGCACCTCACAGTCATGAACTATTAATTATATTAGAGTCAAATATATATACAGTCATGTGAAAAAAATTAAGACACCCTATGTCAATTGTCATTTGTGACAAAGTTATGACACCCTATGGTTCAATTGCTTATAGATTTACTTTTAGCACAAATTACTTGAAGTAATCATTTTCTGTATGACATTATCAGTCTCTTACATCGTTCTGGAAAAATCCCACTCTTCTTTATAACATCGCTCCAGTTTATTGAGGTTTGTGGGGCATTTGTTTATGCACAGCTCCCACCACCGCATTTCAGCCAGGATGAGGTCTGGACTGTATAAGGACATAATAAAAAATTATCTGGTCTTTGGCAGATCTTAAAATTAAATCTAAGGATTTGATACAATATTCTATGGCATCTAACAGTAGTTTCATCCCAGCAAAACTTTGACCCCTTTCTCTGGACCGATCCCAAACACTGTTTGGACAGCCATCGGCGTGAGCAATGAGCTGTGCATGTAATGTTCACGTGTCGCGTTGACATTTGTAGCTCAAATCAAAATTACAGCTGGTCTTATTTAAAAGCGCCTCACTGTCTCATGCCAGACTTTAGTGTAGGAATATAAAACAACGGGCTTTCACATGGCCCCAGCCAAATCAATTCCTGCGTTTCATTCAACACAATAAAACATTTGAAGGAACGTTTGAATTTCATGCATTAAGTCTGATAAATCGAGAAGGGCTTTTGAAGGGTTGTTTTAGGTCCGGAGGCATTAGCGTCTTTCTCAAGTACCTGGCTGCTGCGCTGTGGCCTCCTGACACCAAACAAGATATTTTATCCATTCATTATGTCAAAACGTATTCATGTCTAATACAAACACCTACTTTGGACCAGGTTCTACATCACAACCCACTGAGGTTCTTTAAAATGAAGTACTAGATTTGGACAATGTTGAATGTTTTGTTGAAGAAACGTCTTGGGAGACTTACACAATAATTTTGGAGAGCAAATTATGGCTGATATAGGGCTCCTTTATGTTGATATGACAACATTTTGATGGTTTTGACCTTTGCTATGAATAGCAGAGGAGAGAGACGGGGTAAATGTTCTTTACCTTAAACAGGTAAAGCAGACTTACTTTAAAGACAAGCATATTTCTGCACACATCTGGACTTCTACCAACCCCTGGAGAGCAGCAAGGAACATTAAAATAAAAACCCACACTAATTAATCCCATTTAGTTGAGTACTAATGAACAGCTGGTGGGATTTCTGTTGTGGTGGTGAGGTAGTAAAGCTGCGGATGAGTCCAGGTGTTTGTTGATGAGGTGTGTGTGTGTGTGTGTGTGTGTGGGGGGGGGGGGGGGGGGGGGTTGATTATAGGCTCAGGCTTTTATGAGTTTATACAGGGTCATGTGTTTGGCCTTTAGTCAGAAACAGATACACATAGGTAGTTATTAACCAGAGGTTGTTATCGGCTCATAGTGATGTCATTGACAACTGTCTTTTTTTTAGCATTAATGTTTGAATTGCATGATTTTGAATTGAATTAGTTCATGCTAGATTTGCTGCAGATGTCTGTTTATTCAGTCACTATTGAAATACTCTTACTACATCTGCAATATATATTGTGGACAATGTGTAGAGTATGCTAATTATATTAATGACAAGATATCACACTACATTTATCACACCACAGTGCAATTCACTCTTTTTTTTAATGTGTTCTAATACAGTCTACCTAATTTGTTAATATCATTTATATCAAGTTATATTCTAGTATACTGTTTTTTGTTGTTGTTGTAGCACTTTAGTTTTAATATTTTACTTTTATTCTAATAATATTCAACTTTTATTATTTTTTATTAGTTCTAGTTGTATCATTATTTACTATTAGTAGTATTCAAATATTATTAATTTGATAGTATTTTAGTTGTAATGTATTTCATAGAATTCTTGTTGTAATAGATTTTAAGTTATTCTTGTATTTATTGATTTATTTGTAATCTTAGTTCTGTTGTTTTGATAGATTTTAAATTTTATGATAGTATTCTGTTTTTTTTTTGTATTCGTTTTTTTTTTGTAGTCTAGTTTTAATATCCTTTAAATTTTATTCTGTCTTTTTTTTTTATGATTTCCAAACATTTGACTGGATTTAAGGAAATCTTTTTTTTTTCAATAACAATGCTGAAATAATTATACTATATAATTATGTATAATAAAAAAAAGAAAAAAAAACATATTTGTTCAAAATTGGTATTTAGTTACCTAAATAATGCAATTTAGTACCTATAGTGTACCGTCCCAGTGATAGTTTTTGTACCTTTGTTGATGAGTTTACAGTGTAATAAGGTCATGTGAAAGCTGTATACTGCACACTATGCAATGTTATTATTGTATTCTAAACATAGCCATTGTGATCTTCTGCCAAACTGTATCTTGGACATACCAAAAACACTGATCGATTAGTTTTAATATTGGCAGATATTAATCTCTGATTGGCTTTGCAGTCAACCCTACAACCGTTAACATATTAGTAATTATTTTAGTAGGAAGTTCTGACTCACAGCAAGTAGCACGTATACTCACTTAATCACACACACACTTAAACATTTAAGTGGAGTTTATCAGCACTAGAGCAGAACTCTGCAGGAAGACTGACAGCTCTCTGACAAGAAGCTGACAGTGATAGGAATAAATGGGAGAGGTGCTCTCACGCCCCAGGCTTGTCACCGTGCCTGTGATAATAAGACAGCACTGCCCTCTCAGGGTGTCAGATTATAGAGCATTTCCCCTGGAAGGGAACTGAGGAGAGAGAACGTGGCCTGTGCAATTAAGAGCATCAGTGCTGCAGGTCTTTTCAAAAGTGTTATCTGAGAGTTTGGTAAAATTTAAGTGCAGGAGCACATGAGTTACACAGAAAGCCTTACCTTGGGACCAGAATATCACAGGAGTCTTAACACACACTTATTTTCCTAGACAAGAACCACTTACATTTAAAACATTTTTAAAACCTCTATTTATTGAGTTATTTATTCATTTATTAGTTTCAAATGGGTGTTGTTTTGGGTCTTCACTTACTGAATTAAATGGGCTGCAGTTTGTAGTGGTGCCACATTAAAGTTTGTGCATTTATTCTGAGTGTCATTTTATCTTTGCATGCTCATCCCTCTTCCCATCTCTTTGAGAAAAATTGTTTCACTTTAACCTCCACACAATGTAATGAGCGAATGAATCACACCTTTTTATTCGGCGCTGTGATTTCTCACTCTTTGCTTGAGCGGCGTGGCAGAGATGAAAGCTCTCACCTCTGCTGCCAGAACTTGAAGTGCTCAGAGTCCCTGCAAATTGTCTCTCATCCTCTCCTTTATCTGCTCAGGGAGAAAAGCCCCCATATCTCTCGTCAGCTGTTAACACGGACACGATGTTCCTCTTCAGAGCACTCCAAATGGAGCTGTGATTAGTTCATCTGACAGGAGCTGAGAGAGAGTCCTGTGACGCTCTCTCTGATGCTTCACTGACATTCAAAGATGTGGCATGTTTTGACCTGTTATACAATTATTTATATTCTATAACTTTTATTTCTTTCTGAAAGAAATTTATCACAATTTATTATTAATTATAATGAGCTAATTCAACATACTTCTTGAACATATTCTAATTTAATTGCATGCACATTTAAGGACTAATGTGGAACTAGTTCAACAAAAACAACATAATCCCTTACAGCAAATCTTACTGCACATACAGCAAAAGACCAGCAGAGGCAACATCTCCCAGTTTGATTCATGCTTTACATAATAATAATAATTTAAAAAATATATATTTTTGATGAAATCCTAAAGTTTTCTGATCCTCCATAGACAGCAACACAACTGACACGTTCAAGGCTCAGAAAGTGAAGAAGCCCATGTGACATCAGTGGTTCAAGAAATGTTGTTTTCTTTGCGCACAAAAAGTATTCTCATAGCTTCAAAAATGATGGTTGAACCACTGCTGTCACATGGACTGTTTTAATGATGTCCTTACTACCTTTGCAATGAACCGCAAACTTTGTATTAAGAACATTAAGGCAGGGACATTGTGTACATTTCCATGTAAATTACAAATTAAAGAGCCAATTTTTTATAGGGAAATTTCTAGTGCTGGACAGCGATAAATATTTTGAATCACGATTAATCAGATGATTGTCTGCAATTAATCGCAATTTTGTTTTGCACAAAACTAATTATGCATTCAAAAGTAGTGTATTGTGCTCTTTTTTTCTTTTAAAAGTACTGCTATATGAACAAAAGTGCAATAACATTGGTTTACAAACGCTTTAAACAAATAAGGTGCTTTTTTACATCAGTATTCCTTTTACATAGTATCAGTTAAAATAGTTATTACAGATCGTAACTTATAACATTAATGCAATTAAATTAAATATTAAGCAAGGTATTTGTCACTGCCAGGACATTTCGTTTTTATAGAAAATATTTTATCAGCGATAAAATAATTATCGGCATTAATCAATTAATGTGTTAACGCGATAATAACGCGTTAACTTACCCAGCCCTAGAAATGACATAAGTAAGGAGTTGGGGGTTCATAGGGAAATGGATGGTGTCACGTCAGTGGTCAGGTCAAGAATGCTGCTGGTATAAAAATATAATTTTTCCTATTTATTGTGCTAATGTAATATAATTTTACAATCTCTGGCCTGACTGAACCTGTGGTCTGAACCTGGAACATTTGGGCCTTCAGACCAGCTGTTTAAGCACCAAGACATGGACAATCCAGGACTGTCCCACCTGAGATCAGGTGAGAACTAATTAATTTTTGGAATCTAAATTCAGATTTTCATTCAGATTGTGCAGCTTTTCTTATAGATTTAAGACTTACTAGCAAGTCATGAGTATGAAATATCTTGAAGGACTTTAGATATGTGGAGTCAGTGTGGTTGTGTGATGTAGATATTTACTGAACCTTTCAACATTTCTTACCTTTGAATGTGACCGTGTTCACCAAGCATTTAATTTTTTGTTCCAATTTTTGTAGGAAAGCTCCTGAGTCTTTCACATACAACAAACCCATTTGGGTTTTGAATTGATAACTTTATCAATGTCGTTTAGTGACCTGTAGTCTTTTCCGCTCATTCTATAGCTTGTGCGTTCATGCCTGTCTATCGCTGCTTCACTCTTTCTATCTGCTCAACACTTTTCATTAAAAGTCACAGGTTTGGCTCTGGGGGCACTGATCAAATGGGAAAAGGAAATACATTTTCATTCCTTCCAGATATTTCAAAAGTACTTTATATATATTTACATATAGATTGAGTATTTATCAGGAAAGCAGTGGTGAGGGCAGATTCTCTCGTTGCTCATTTTCTAAGGCCTTGTTGGATTTATGTCTTTTTTATGCGCTGAAGATGTATGGTGAGCAGTTGTAATTATTTGAACAGGATGTCTACATTATTTAAAATCGTAACAAAGTATAAGGTTATGGGAGTTTGAACTTGTATGTCACCTCTTCAAGTAAGTGAATCAGAAAGACGGGGAAACCAACATGTAGCATGTATTTGTTAGCTTTTTGTCTGTTTTGAGTTTGTCAATGACAAAATCAGTTATCCATTTAGCATAAAAGCAGGACCATTTCTTTTCAGTTTAGACCTTCAATTCTGCATAGTCAGTTGACTCAACGATCAGTGAAGTCTCTCCTGCACTCTCTTCTCTCTAAACTGATACTGGGTCATAGGGAGGGGTTTTAGACACCATATTTGTGAATAGATGACCCCCATGTTTGCTGAGTTTTTGAAAATAAGTACAATAGAAACAGCCTGTGGTTCTGCTCTGGAATTCTTGAATCTTTGTTTTGGTGATTTATCAGTTGTTGGAAGCATCCAAAGAATTTGAAGTTCTTTATGTTATGTTGCGTTCGCTACAAAATGACAATAGCTGCATTTTTGGTGAAATAGACAAGTCATTTTCATTTCCATTGCGTCATTTCAACCAGTGTTTTTTATAACATTTTTTTTAATAACTATTAAACACTCCCTCCAAGTTCCTATTTACACAATTTATCTGCTGTCAGTTTTCAAAACTACAGTTAAAAAAACAAAAAAAAATGACTATAATTAATAAAAAAAATGGCATGAACTAAAGTAGGTACAATAAGTAATAGAGTGATGATGGATCTAATTTTAATTACTTTTTATTTGTATTTTTTGCCAATTTCAATAAAGGAAGGAGATTAGTTTATTTTTAAATTCATTTATTTATTTACATTTTCTTCAATAAACATAGTGCTTATTTCTTTTTGGGTAAAATATGTTTTTTTAATTGTTTTGACTCAAGGTTAAATAAGATACTTTAGAGTTTCAGAGGACTGCATCATATACCATGGTATATTTGTGGAAGAGAAAAAAAAAAAAACTTTATCAATTGCAACTTAGCTCATTTACCAAAATAATCAACTAAAATCATAGTTTCTAGTTAATTAATACTTGAAAACTAATGATCTGTATTAAAGTGTGTTCTGTATGACATTTTCTAGGCATTCTGCCATAATTATCAACACTGAAACACAACTTGTTTGTTTAGTGCTTTTTAAACAATCCAATGGTGATCAAGCGCTTGTTCGGCTGTTTTTACAGTTGGCAAACCTTCCCCCAAAAGTGCTGCGCTCTGTTGATCAAACATTACCCAGCACAGCTTTTCTGCTTTTTCAGAAAACATCTCTGCGTTGTTTTGCCTCTGCTGCTTTTCTGCAGTCGTGTGGCATAAAAGCGCTTTTTGCGAATTGAAACAGGTTAATTATCTGGATTGGTAACAGATGCAGCAGTCACTGCAGCTTCCCTGGTTCTCGGGACCACAGTGGAGAAAGAAAATATACATTTGCCCTGCGTTGCAGCCACCTGACTGCTGTTCAGCATTTACTGTTCAACATGACACACTGTTTAGACAGAGAAGAGAATAAGAGGGAGCGAAAGCTACGTGTCAAATGCATATAGATATTTTCGTTGTTATTATTTCGAGTTAATAATGCATGATTCACTTTTTGTTTCTTGTGTCAATATTCCAGGTTTCCATGTCAAATTCAGAGAGTGTTTAATGGGCTTCTCATTAGTTTCAGCAGATGAATAGTGCAGGTTTCCACCTAGCCAGTCCTCTCTGACAGAAGTTGAGCTTTTTCCAAATTACACCTTTATGCTGTCATTTCTGTCAAAGATTGCTGGATGAAAGATCGCCATGTTGACTATATAATTAGCAAAGACTTTGAACATAAATGGAAAATAAAACTCATTTAAGAAGGAAAGCATAGCAATTAAAGCTGCAGCAAGTGTTTGTGTCTTGTTAAAAATAGTTCAGGAGTCATTTAAATGTTTCCCTGAAGCTTTCCGTAAGATACAGCTTTGATATTTATGATATTAGATTGTGATGATTGATGCATTCAGGGAAATGTGGCTGTAATCATCCCAATGTAATACTGGGCGTGTAAAGGCAGTGAAAGTGAGATTCATGTTTGTGGTCGGCATATCTATTCTACAGAAACTGCAACACAGGATCAAAGCAATTCTATTAAGGGGTCATGAACTGCCTTTTTAAAAAACAAAATATTTTGTACCTTTCTCTTCTGTCTACTTTTAATGTTATCAAGATTTTTACATTGAAAAAAACTCATAATTTAGAGCAAATTAATTGTCTATTTCCTGTCTTGTTTGTCATCTGAATATTTTGAATATTGGCCGGACGGATTGTAGACTCTGAAGTAAACATCCACTGCAATGATTGAATGTTTGTAAATGAATCCGCAGTAAAACAAATTGAACAAAGGACCAAGTTCTTACTGATGGGGTCTGGAACTTTATTAAACTTCATTAAGTTCAACCACTCTTTCCTAATGTTTGGATCAGAAGGAAGCCAATGTAAAGACTGTGTTCTTCCACAGCATGGCACTGTACAGTGTCCTGTTGTCTTCTGAGAAATTATATAGTTTGATTTCTGCGCAGACTTGTGTTGGCCTCTCTCCTTATTTACCCACTATGTGCGTGAATTGGTGGGCAGGGCTTAACAGGAAGTGATGTAGAAGCAGTCATTGATCCTTCTGCAAAGGCGGTGCTTTTCCACACTATTAGCCTACATCACAAAGTGGCACGTTCCACAAGCTGTCGTTTTTGCAGACTGGCTTCAATATAAGCTGTTTTCATCTGCAGCCATATCACCCTGCACCCCCAAGACTGGTTTCCCACTGAGGCTAAGCAGGGCTGAGCTTGGTCAGTACCTGGATGGGAGACCTCCTGGGAAAACTAGGTTGCTGCTGGAAGAGGTGCTAGTGAGGTCAGCAGGGGGTGCTCACCCTGTGCTCTGTGTGGGTCCTAGTGCCCCAGTGTAGTGATCGGGACGCTATACTGTCAACAAGCACCGTCCTTCGGATGAGACGTTAAACCGAGGTCCTGACTCTCTGTGGTCAGTAAAAATCAGTTTGGCATCCTGGCCAAATTCACCCATTGGCCTCTGACCATCATGGCCTCCTAACAATCCCCGTATCTGCTGATTGGCTTCATCACTGTGTGTGGTGGGGGTTTTGGCGCAATATGGCTACCGTCGCATCTTCCAGGTGGATGCTGCACACTGGTGGTGGATGAGGAGATACCCCCTCACAATGTAAAGCACTTTGAGTGCTTAGAAAAGCGCTATATAAATGTAAGGAATTTTTAGACTAACAAATAAGTTTTGAGTTCGGAAACTTACAGGATGTTTGTATATGCTTTTGTTCTATGCTATTTTGATTTGTTACAAATTTGCATGAATTTGTACACCCTCACACTGATGTCAGCACCTGAGTGGTTAGTTTAGGGATGGAGCTTTATACATTTTTCTTATTTCTTGATTTCATCTGATGACCTTTAGTGGTTCCTGTGGCTGTATGGACACAATAAACATTCAAAAATTTAGATTAGCATTTGATCAATATGGGTTTTTAAATGCCATTTAGTTGCCTCAAATCTTGAATATTTGATTATATCAAATATCTTCATACAGGAGGTCAAAGTTTGCATTGCCATCACCAACACAATGCCCTTAGGTGAAACTTTTAGTGCCATGGTCTTTTATTTTTGACTTTGTTTCCATATTTCTTTTTTATTGATCATGTACTTGGAAAAAAAAGGTGAGGAAATGATTTATCACTCATTTAAGCACAACTGCTATTAGTCCTTGGATTAAAGAATCAGCATGACATTTGACAGAATACAATTGTGATAGTTACACTTATAATGCAGCCAAGATGTGAAAAAAATATTTTTATTTATTTAAATATATTTATATTTAGGTTTGAGGGTTTTTTTGGATGGTGGCAATAAATAAATAAATGAACTAGCTTTCAAGTTTGTGTAAAAATATTTTACTCTTTTTGTGTTATAATCTGACTTCTCTAAAGGAATAACAATAGCTTGTCGCTTTTTAAAAAAAATATTCAAAGAATGCTAACACAGGCATTGACAAAGATGCAAATGAAAATTCTTGCATCAGGTTGTGCAAACCGAAAAATGTGCAATGTTAGGCCAGACCTGAGACCTCTGCTCACCCTTGTGGGTGTCACTGTGGAATGTTACTATGATAGCCGCGTCTTCGGTGGCCCAGATATTCCTCCTCTCCTTCATTGTCTCTCTTCATCCTTGTCCTTCACTCCTTTTCCTCCTTTTCCCCTTTTCCTCCTTTCCCCCTTTTCCCCCCATTGTTCGTGTCCTGTCCCCCCTCTTCACCCTCTCATGCCCCCTGTTGACCCCTCACCCCAGTCCCTCTGTCTCCACACTAACTGGTTCTTCAGTAGCTGCATTCTTGAAGTGACCATGCATTTAGACAAGTCTCTCAGCCCGGATGTATGGCCTGTCGTAGTAATCTGGACAGGATAGGATAAAAACTATTCTGGTTTTTCATGCAGCGTCCCATCTTCTGGTTTTATCCCAGATGGACTCATTGAGCTGTCATTTGTCTGAGTTCCCGGCACATAGACCTTGGCCTTTTCAGGTTTTGTAGTTTTTCACATGACAATGTGCATTTCAGGTTATACATAAGTGGAAAATACTTAGATGTCCTCAGAGTTTTAGAACCAGAATATATTGAATCAATGAATATTTGGATTAACTGATTGAATTTGATATATTGTTGATATGTTGGACACAATGTATGTGTAGTTTACATCCAGAATTACATCTGTCAGAAGGTATGTAATTTGTGGATCCAATGCAAATAAATTCTGCAGTAGATCCGATCAAATAGTACAAATCTTATCAAACAGTACAGTTCAGTGTTGATTTCATATGGCAATATTTATATAACACCATAGAAAC
Organism: Carassius gibelio; assembly: GCF_023724105.1. Lineage (NCBI taxonomy): Eukaryota > Metazoa > Chordata > Actinopteri > Cypriniformes > Cyprinidae > Carassius > Carassius gibelio. The sequence goes on from NC_068406.1 coordinate 11,318,770, forward strand.
CACTCTTATGCAGAGGATACTATGTGTTTGTATCATGTATCTTTTGTTTTGCTTGACTGACATTTTGTATAATGGGAAGGATTAATAAACATGCTCTCTTATCTGATGTTTTAGAGCCGTCGATGGGAAGCTGCCTGAGGGGATACTCTTGTTAGTTATAGACATTCCTTTCTCTTTGTTTCCCTTGAAACACTGCTAATAAATTTGATATAATTATTCTCAACCACACCTTAAGTGACAGTTAATTTATTGAACTTCCTTTAAGGTGAGGGGAAAGTGTTTCTGTTTTCCAAAACATACTTTGTGGAGGGTTTCATCCGGATCAGGCAAGAAAAAAATTGCATGTGTTATTTGCAGTTGTCATGGAATATGCTTTGTCCTTATATGAATCAATTCTGAAAGAGGAATGCAGTTTCCTTTAGACTCTGACAAACATTTGGTAACACCCTGCATTCTGACCTAGTCGTTTCAGCATTGAACCCTTTGTTATTACTTAGCTTTTCAGATCAGAATTTGTAGTGGCTTTAATAGCGGTTAAAATTTGAAAGAGGTGCTGTTTTATTTTTCTGAAGTGTATATAAAGGTATATTGACAACATGTGGTTACATGTAATCTGGATTCCAAAAATAATGCTTGATTTTTGTTCCAAAAATAATGCTTGTAATTGTAATATTAAATTTTATAATAGTCAAATTACAGTTACTTTTTAATGAATTATGTAATTACATATTATTCACACAATGACAGTAAATTATTCATAATTTATTGATTCACCCCAATTCTGATTCTGCCTTTTAAAGTGTTCACCTGTGTCCTGTTGCATTAATTCTTCAGATATTAAAAGCAGGGAATGTGTCGTATCAGTTATATCCATTGCTTCTGCATTCTAAGTCTTGCATTCAGTGATGACACACAAAGCAGGATGAAGACAAGGAAGCCGACTCTTAAAGAAAAGCAAGTAATTTGGATGCTTAAATAAAAGAGGAAGTCAATTAGAACTAAAGGAAAAACAAAGGGCATTGAAAAATAAAGAGTTTGGAAACTACCAGCGACATCAGCAACCAACGGATGAAAAAAACAACAGTAGTTGATGACAGACAAATCATAAAAGCTGTGAAAATGAACCCTAAAATACATGTCTGTAAAATCACTTACAACCTCCAGAAAGCTGGGGTGATGCTCTGTCAATCTACAGTCCGCAGGAGAATTTGACACAGGATAACAGAAGCTACACAGCAAGATGCAAACTGCTGATCAGCATCAAAAATAGAAAGGCAAGATTCTTCACAAATTTGAGCCAGTAGAGTTTTGGAACTGAGTTGATGGAACGGTCAAGATTAACCTTTATCTAAGTGCTTGGAAAGCAAAAGTGTGGAGACAAAAGGGAAATACAAATGATCCTATGCACACAAAGTTATCTGTAAAGCTTGGTGGAGGTGGTGTCATGGCATGGGCATGGCTGTCTCTAGAATAGTGGTCGACCTATATATCGTCAAGGCCAATATATCGGCCGATATTTGCATTCTTCAAAGTCCAATAAGTTTTTCTGTTTGGCCGATGTGTTCGAGGCTTTTATTTTGACAGCGCTGAGAGTGCTCACACTCTCTCTCTTGTTCGTCATCGTCGTTAATAGTTCTGTCTAATACGGATAGAAGTCTATTTAATAATCAGATTTTAAACAAATGAATTAATGTATACAATCAGTGTTCGAATTATTTCTATTATTAGTAATAGAAAAGCATTTCTCGCTTGCCATCAGCATTAAGCAATATGCATTTATATCATTTAAACAAATCTTTGAATGATTAATGAACATTTAATTTCACAAACTTTGCAAACTTAGTCGAGTCAGTTGTGAGATCTTGTGAAGTGTGTATATCCAGCATGATCACGTGTTCTCTGCATGATGGTCAGTCCGTGTGAATTGAATGCTTTAAACTATAAACTCGTCATTTCAAATTATGCTGCACTTGATGCATTCGCCCACAGTCATATTCATGTCATTTTTACTGTGTGCTGTATGTAAAATGAGTGTTACCCTCGTTTAATTTGAAAAATATGATTCACAATGCACACAAACTTCACAGAATACTGACTGCCCTGTTGGTTACAGTGTTTACTTATTTATATTATACTTTTAATGATATTTTTTTATATTATATGAAAAGACAATGCAAAAAACCTGAGGGGTGTGGTGGGAGACGAAACTTGAAATTCACTATAACATCTATAAAGGCAGCCTTCATGCTTTCAATTTGGAAATATATAGACCTTCTTCTCAAACCTAATAAAAAGTATCTTAAAGAACACTCACACTCTTTTTGCTACTGTTGAGAACTGACAACCAACCCCCCCCCCCCCCAACCTCCAAGTAAGATTCCCGGTGAAAGGCTCTTAGACAGCAAATGCATCGAGTTTGCTTCCTTTCTGAGAAGATCAATAATATCAGAAAGGTTATTGGCACATCCTCAACTTATGAAGCAATTTAAAAAAAAGTTACTATGTCTGTTTTGAAGCAATTGATAGCAAAATTTTGGAAGAAATAGTACAGCACCAGGCAAGATTATCGTTATAGTATAGATTATAGTATATTTTAATCAGCTGAACAATTACTTAAACTCAAATGGATACCTGGATAATTTTCAGTCTGGTTTCCAACTACAGCACAGAGACAGCGCTTATTAAGCGCTTATTAAGATAATAAATTATATTCACTTTAATTCTGATTCTGGCAAAATATCAGCGCTGGTACTACTAGATGTTAGTGCTGCGTTTGACACTGTTGATCATAACATACTTCTAGAGGGACTGGACAACTGGGTCGGGCTTTCTGGGATGGTACTCAAAATGGTTCAGGTCATACTTAGAAGGGAGAGGTTATATCAGTATAGGAGAGCATAATACTAAGTGGATGTCCATAACACATGGAGTCCCACATGGCTCAATTCAATTCTATTGGTCTTTTTTTAGCCTGTATAACACATTTTGAGTGCTGATCAAGAGTTTTGTGCAAGCAATTTAAGGTCGCGACTGTTGTCCCAAATATAGCAGCTTTTATTCAGTGATTAACAAATATTATTAATATTAATTGAAGTTTTGCATATAGAACTGACATTGAATGCTCCGAGCAAGCTGTGCTGTGGTAAACATGGAACTTTTCCTGGACATGAAACGATAAATAATCAAACCTCAGTTCCATTGCTTGACAGAACTCCCCGAAGCCCGCCCCATCCGCGATACTGATCGGTCTCATGTCCTTACAAATTAACAAAATTTATTTATCCGTTATGGATTCTTGTCGTGTTGCAGACAAAGAGCTTGTGTGCGGGCGATGCAAAGTAACGTTAAGTGTCAAGACGTGACTGTTTAGCTGGAGTTCCACACATTATGCCATGCTCATTTGGGTGCACATGTTTGAGATGTGACCTCATGTTGCTAGTGGTCGAATGGTATGCAAACTATATCTTAAATAGCTTGCATAAAACTTTATCTCACGGGTCAACAATTTTACCTCACTTTCTCTGCTGTGGTCGAGCTGGGCTCTGCACTTGTTGCCATCTTTCATGAAGACGCGTCAACTTTCAGCAGTGATGCTGTGCCAGACAGTGCGACTCCTGTGACCTCTCCCAGTATGGAACCTTCAGGCGCGCTAGCACGCCTACTCGCAAAGCAGACAACCACGCCTCTACTACCGTGGACGTTTTTTTCCACTTTTTTTTTTTTATTCGAATATGAATTTTCACCTTCGAAATTCTTTTTTAAAAACTATTCGAATTTAGAATATTCGTTGACAGCCTTAGTTCCCATTGACATGGTCCCTATACAGTTTTCATTGTTCCCTTCTCCCTAGGCAGAAGAAATTTGTTCAAGTTACCTCACTTTGGAACATACATTCACGGATTTGAGCTGCGCAACGTCCTCACACACGGACTAGTGTGACATCATATACCTCTGTAAATAAATATAATTTAAATTCACATCTCACACACTTCAATGCACTTTGAATTGAACATATACATTTGCTTCAAACTGGAATCTTGGTGGAATACCCTGTGATGTCAGCTCCAGCAGTAAATGTTTATAGCCCTCTAGCTTGGCCAGTGCTGTTGACTTCTGGTGTTTTTTTTTTTGTTTTGTTTTTTGATGGTGTGGTGCTCAGCTCTCTTTATTGGCTCTGGTCAATGGAAACCTCTGCCAAAACATACTCTATTACAACAGAGGAATTTTTAATAGACTTATTCAACACTTGTTTTCAACAGCTTTCTATATTAGTATAAAACTAATATTGTGTGAGTAAAGAAAAAACTTGGTTGTTAATTTTTCTTCTATAAGCCCATAGTGGTTTATCCCCAAAGTCCCGAATTAATTTGTGGCGAGTAAGGCTGGTTTCATTCAGGGTTTGGTTTGAGATATGCACACAGGATGTCCCAGGGGGTCTCTGTACACTTGCTTTATCTTTGCTCCACTCAACCCCCCATCCTCTCCACAAATCGAAATTTGAAATCTGATTTTTTTTTTTCATGTTTTATATGTGTAATCTTAAACTTGTAGTCATTTTTTGCTCTGTTTATTTTGGTCCCAAGAGACCATATATATATATGCAATAAAACAATATTGTTGACAAGCTTAAATAAGTTTAAAAACATTTGGTGTTGTCTCTTTGTTAGGGTACAAGACTCATATTATAATAGCTCTAGCCTTTATTCTCAAGGTAGTGAGCAGTTATGAATTATATGTAATTATGAAAATTATATATTATAAAAAAAGACATTATTATCATTATTTTATTGTTTTCTAGGTTATTAAAGGTTCTAACTATCAATACTTTGTCTTTTTCTTTTGACCATTTTTGTTTATTTAGCAACCTTTTCCGTTAATATAATATAATATAATAATTATTTTTATATAGTTTTTTTTAAAAGATATATTATAAAACAAATTCCTTTTAACAGTTTCTCTTTTTTCTGCATTATATAATATTATATTATATTATATTATATTATATTATATTATATTATATTATATTATATTATATTATATTATATTATATTATATTATATTATTTCTTCTCTGCTCACTTCATTAGTAACAGACTCTATCGGTCCCATAACATTTACTCTGTTGTGTCTGTGAGTGTTGCCCTACATCTCAGCCAGCCATCATCCCTCTAATCCACTCAGAGGTCACATGACACTACAACAGCATGCACAAAACAGCCAATACAACTCAGGTGTCCTCGTTGATTAATATATTACAAAGATAGGGAAGCCCATCCAAAATCAGCACTCGTCCCTTGAGTCATTTTCAACAAATGGGGCCTAGGCACTCAAAAAAATGATTTTTGCTATTTGTTCAATTTAATTAATTAAAATGAGCACATACAACACAACTCTTGGTAAAAATGGTCCCAACTTAATTTTATTTAACATAAACAATGTAATTTTCAAAAAATTAGGTTTACAAGATTTTTTTAAATTGAGTCAACAAGAATATTTTTCGTTCGTCTTAACCGGATGTACGTCATCAGCTGAAACGGATGCAGATGGATTGTTCAGCTGCATACATGTGAGATGGGTAAGTGGCCATTTCAATCTATCACCATCCATCTTATTTAATTAACAAATTAATTAAAATATGCTTTTTTAACATCTTGTTGCGTACCAGAAAGTAATTTTTCTATAAGCATGGTATGAAAATAGCTCTTAAGTGTGTCGTTTGTAGCTGATGTTAGGTTTCTGGACTCAGCATGCAGTCTTATATTTAAATCATTCTCTTTTTTTTTTTTTTTTTCTTCTGAAAGTATCAAATAAAGTTAGCATGAAGAATCGCAGAACAGAGAGAACATAAATATATATTCAGTACCATAAATTAATGTATAAAACCAGTGCCATAAGACACCCCCGATCATTAGAAATGGCCAAACTGTCCCACAGGATTTTAAATTCTTACTCTGCATTCAGCTGTTGTTAGGGTGACAAAAACGTTTCAAATGTATATTTTAGTTCTTCATCAACTGCATATAGTTTATCGCTAGTAAAAACGATTTGAGATGCCAATCAAAGCGCGCAGTAGCCAATCCAAGGCTTTAAATTAGTCACGCTTGTTGAGGTCACGTGTTCGTGACTGAATTCACCGCATTCACAAAGTCTCTCGTCTTAATCAACAAATAGAGTTTTAGCGACGTAAGTACGAGATAAATTTCGCTGCTTTAGTAATTGTAAGTGGAGTTTTGCATATCTTTTGCTAAATTATGGTCATTGACCGACTTATGTCTGTGTAGGCAGCTAATAACATCATGTTTCTCCAAGCGCTTGTACATTACGTGTAAATTAATGTTATTCTGTTACTTGACATTAATATATCAAGAGGAATAATCGACAATAATGATTTGTCATAAATAATTTGGCAGCCTGACCCTGTACTAAATACTTTTTTTTTCTTTGTAGCATTTTAAACTTTTTTTCTTTTCTTTGCTGAATTGCCCATAAACAAGACCTCTGTAATTTATGTCTTCAGATTAATGCTGAATTTCGTCGGATCACAACCCTTACTTTACAGTCCAAATTCCTGTCCCAACTGTATCAGTTTTCTGAAGATCAGCTGACAGTGTTTACCATAAAGGGTGGAGTGTATAGAAAAAGCATTCGGGATGTGATGGTGCCAATGTCTCAGGTTGTATTATTACTTTAATTTTTTTTTTTTTATTTAATTACTTTCTAATACAAGCTATTGATATAGTGCTCTGTAATGCATAAGGGGTCAGAGATGTGTATTGGAGGGTGTTATGTCAAATAAAATCTAATATAAATATAATCAATATAAATATCAGAAACTTAAAACTTTTGTCTATTTTCTTAGAATGGAGACCAAGCAAGAGTGCATTCTCAAGGGACTATGCATCCACCTGAATGAAGATCCACAGGATCTGGTGAAGGGAGTATTTGGTGAGTATAGAGCAGGGGTTCCCAAACTTTTTAGCCCGCGACCCCATGATAAATGCGCTGCTGCCCCGCGACCCCCCCGCCCCCCCCCAAAAAAAACTCCTCTCGTCGCGTGAAATGTATAGCAAATCGATTTTATGCCCAGTCTCAAAGCACACGAAGTTATATTTTATTGTTCTGCGTGCAAAATCAGTGTTACAATTCTGAATGAGCTGCTCGATATCCACCTGTTCTCTCTCGGAAAGTAACTGTGCAGCTATTTTGGGTTGAACATCATTATTCATTATTCTGCCGTCAGGAACCAGTCGAGTAAGTCTGAGCTGCTCACACGCGTGCTCACACTTGTGCGCGCGCGCACACACGCGCACGCACGCACACACACACACACACACACACACACACACACACACACACACACTCATGCTAATCCGCTAGATGTGTCACTTTATGCTTTCCATGGTGACGCGTCATTGCTTGTCACGTGACATACCGCAGCAACAACAGAGCTGAATGAATGATCTGCTTTTGTCATTTTTCCTTTTTTATTCAAAATATTAACAAATTTGTTAGATATAGCATGAAATAGCTGATATTCCGATTGTCAAATATATGCAAGTGGAAGTGTTTTGTTTTTTAAACATCTTTATACCGATCGCGTTAGTTGAGCTGTATGTGCGATGGGCGCCGCCATCTTAGTTTGTGCCGCAGACGCAGTTCAGAGAATCAGATCTGTTGGATTTACAACACGTGAATTCATCCACTTCTCCCGAAATACATAAAAGTAAGTGGCTGGTGAACTGGGAGAATAATGGAGTAAACTTTAAAGTTACTTACACAATGTGTATCTGATATGAATAAAATGTGTCTAATTATAATGAAAAATATTAATATTGCCTCTTCCTTTGACATCAGTGTGTATTTTACAAACTCTAAATGTATTGTTTTTTCTAGTACTTATATGTCTGAAACCTAAAATAAACATTATGTGGTTGAAAACACTGAAAAGTTGTGATGACAGCTCTGAGCGCACTTGTCTCTGGCTCAGCGCCAGCCAACTCGCGAGAGCACATTTGAATTTCACGTCATGCACTGACCGGTGTGGTCGTACACTCCAGGGACTAGCCTAGACTGATCACACCGGTGTGATCGTACGTGCGATGCGAAAGAGTTAAATTAATTTAAACAAAAATATATAAAGCCTATATCGAAATCATCTCGCGACCCCTGCGCCGGGGTCCCGCGACCCACCGTGGGGTCGTGACCCCTACTTTGGGAACCACTGGTATAGAGTTCTCTTTCATTACAAACAGTTATCAGAAGTAATAACAAATTTGACGTGCAAAAGAAGTGACATGAACTGCGCATAAAATGTTTTGTTCAATTTAAAAGCAGAGACACTTTCTTATATACTTTATCTTTTGATATATTTTAATATTCAAAGAAAACTGCTGATGGGGTAAGAGTTAATGTCAATTTTGTAATGTTCAAATATTGAGTAAATTGTAAAGCCAAGATATTATTTAAATGACTGATGTTAACTTCTCTTTAAACCTTTGTACTCCACACAGCCACTGGTTTAGGTTTACGTGATATCATCCTGTTTGATAAGCAAAGTTCTTAATAGTCAAGTCAGTTCTCCTTTATTTATATAGCACTTTATACAATACAATTGTCAAAGCAGCATAATTAAACAGGAAAATACTTTGTCGATAATGCAAGAGGACAATAAGAAAACAGTTTTTTTTTTAAGCTAAAGTCAGTTCATTGATTATTCAGTGATGTCATCATCCAGTTCAGCTCTCTTCCAGTAGTGTCTGTGCAATCAGTCAAGCATCCCCAACTAACAGTTCTCGGAACTGTATACTGTTTATTTATGGGCAGGTTATGGATTTAGTAACAGCATCTTTCAGCTATGAGCCAACAGCAGGATCGCAGTCTGAGGTCTCATACCTGAATTAATGTTAAATCTAGAATTTGTACTTGTAAAATGTTATACAAATCTGTTTAAAAAAAAAAAATCACATGCAGTATAGTAATGGCATAATTTCTGCAAGTATATATATATTTTTTTTAATATGCTAATTACAAATTTTGTATTTTTTTTTCCCCCAAAGGATGATGACCCTGCAAGAAACAAAGCGGACATCAAGAAGACCTTTTTTGGGGATCTGTGATGTAAAGCATGAATTTCCTGCTGCAACAGAAGACCCTGAAGATATCGGCATTGTACTGGAAGATGTGGAGGTGCTCTCTGGTTTAGGTAATGTAGCATTGGCTACAGCCCTGCTATTTGGACTAATATACTCTTTAAATCTTACTCATCCACAGGAGTTCCATTACACTTTTAAGATGCTCCAAAAAATGATTCTTGAACTGGACTTGTGTAAATTGTCTGCCAAAGCACGGGCACTGAAAAAAAAACTCCTCCGTTAGGTGTGCTGTGTTTGAGGATCACTTTGTGGACACTGTGTTTTATTTTCTTGTAAGCTCGTGTTATTGTTGTACTGCATTTTTGCATGGTGAGCAGAGGTGATTAAGTCTCTCAACCTCATTTAATTGGCTCACTCATTTAATCTCATGTTAAAAAAATAAAATAAAATGCTGTTATTCTCTTGTATGCTCATGTTTTATTTGCATTATCATTTTTGAACTTTGAAGAAGGCATGCAAGGTTAAATGTGCTCAAGTTTTCAATACAGATTTTTACAAAACTTAGTGACTTTAACATTCACTTTTTCTTCACAGTAGACTATGGGTATACCTTAAAAAAGGTGTTAATTTAATAGAACAGAAGAGTCAAGTTAGATAAGTTTAATTATTTAATTTTTTTCTAGTAGGCAGGACAAAAATGTTTGTAGTTGACATTGCATTGTTAGATATGGTAGACATGACCAAATTGAATGTAGTTAATATGGCATTGTTATATATAGTAGGTCTGACAAAATTCAGATTAGTTAACCTGACAAAATCTTCTCTATTAGGCATGACAAAACTTTATCTAGTAGGAATGGCCAATTTTCTTTTTGTAATCTTGACTAAAAGAATTTAAGTTTATTCAACAAGATTACTACAAATCGTTTCAAACTAATTCGATTTTGGTTGGAAAATGTAATTAAATTTCGTGGAAAAGTTTACTCAAATTTTTTTAAGTTCGTTCAACAACTTTTTTTTTTGAGTGCCTGGGTTGGGCTGTGCTCAGATATGCCTCCACAGGTGAAAACAGAGAACAGATGTGGATGGCTTGGCACGGCACTCAATAGGGGTATTGTGCTGATGTGAATATGATATATTTACCATACGGATAAAGTGGAACGGAACACTGCACTAAATGAAACCTGGAATTGAATCTCTGATGTGTTGATCGCTAGATCCCTTTGGTTGTTAATTAATTATTTGTAATTAGTTGTAATTAAAGGGGGGGTGAAATGCTCATTTTCACTCAATCTCCTGTTAATCTTGAGTACCTATAGAGTAGTACTGCATCCTTCATATCTCCAAAAAGTTTTATTTTATTATATTTATAAGAGAAGAATAGTCTGTGCCGATTTTTTTTCTTAAAAACACGAGCCGCTGGAGGTGTGACGTGTGGGCGGAGCTAAAGAATCACGAGCGCGAGTAGGCTTTTGCGTTGAGAGCGTTTGGAAGTTGTGACATTACCGTGAGGAAAAAAAAACATCATCCAAAACAAACCATGGCTAACAGTCAGATTCAGCCGTTTATTTATGATCCAGAGGCTGAAACTGAACGAGAGCAGCAGCAGCAACGACGACTACAACAGGACATCTCTATGTGGTATGTATTGAAACTGTATTGATTTGCTTATGTATCCCCTCTCCCCCGGGTCCTTTCTGACGCTCCTCGCACTCTCTCCAAGCGGGGCTCAAACCCGGGTCTCCGGCATGGGAGGCGGACGCACTAACAAGGAGGCTACAGCCACTAGCGTCTGTTGCTAGTGCGTCTCTTGAGATTGGGGAATGAGGTTTACCTGCACAGCGCTACTCGCTGGCCTCCGTTACACTTAGCGGTTTTGGAAAATGACTAGGTTCCACTTTATGTCGTCTTTTTTTTTTTCTTTAAAGGTGTACAAGGTTTACTTGATGTGCTTACGCGCCGATAGCTAAGTTAAGAACACAGAGATATTTTAAGCAGTTTTATTGCATCATCCTTAAGAAATAAACGGTACGCAAATCCGGAGTCAAACTGGGCCTTGTTTGTAAAACAAGCATCTTCGAAATGCAGGGAACAAACAAAAACACTTGCACAACTCCGTCGATGCTCTTTAAAAATAAACTCCGTCCACTGGTCCCTTAATGTTTTTTTTTTTTTTTTTTGGTAATTTGTGCAGGGTTGTCTTGCCCTCACAACCAAAAACACACTCCTTTTGTGACATTTCGCTCTCGCTCTGATCAGTGAATGTCTCTGCTGTGCTCTGCTCTACGGGAACGCACGCTCTTCCGGGAGAAGTGCCCTTAGGACCCATATAAGGAAATTCCGCTCCATCTAATGTCACACAGAGCCATACTTGAAAAAAAACTTTCCGAAACTTGTGACAAACTGGAAGGAGTATTTTTGGAACAAAAATACTCCTTGAAACGTACAACTTAATTTTTGAAACTTTGTCCATGTTTAGCATGGGAATCCAACTCTGTAACAGTATAAAAAACTCAGTATGCATGAAATAGCATTTCACCCCCCCTTTAATGTTAACTGTCTGACATATGCAATCAGTGATACATCATATATATGTACATGTGCATCTCTATAAATTAGAATGTTGTGGAAAAGTTCATTTATTTCAGTAATTCAACTCAAATTGTGTATTAAATAATTAAATGCACACAGAATGAAGTAGTTTAAGTCTTTGGTTCTTTAATTGTAATGATTTTGGATCACATTTAACAAAAGCCTAACAATTCACAATCTCAACAAATTAAAATACTTCATAAGAGAAGAAAAAATAGTGAATTGTTGGGCTACTGGAAAGTATGTTAATTTACTGTACATGTACTCAATACTTGGTAGGGGCTCCTTTTACTTTAATTACTTCCTCAATTCAGCGTGGCATGGAGGTGATAAGTTTGTGACTCATTCATCTGCATTTTTTTTGTCTCTTGTTTCTCATTTTCCGCCTGAGAGTACCCCATAGGTTCTCTTCAGGTCTTGCTTTTGGCAGTGTGGTCAGGTGCCAAATCCTGCTGGAAAATTAAATACGCATCTTCAAAAAGATGGTCAGCAGAAGGAAGCATGAAGTGCTCCAAAATGTCTTGGTAAATGGGTGCAGTGACTTTGGTTTTCAAAAAACACAATGGACCAACTGCAGCAGATGACATGGCACCCCAAATCATCACAGAATGTGAAGACTTAATACTGGACTTCATGAAACTTGGGCTATGAGCTTCTCCTCCCTTCTTCCAGACTCTAGGACCTTGGTTTCCTTGGTTTCCAAATTTTACAAAACTTGCTCTCATCTGAAAAGAGGACTTTGGAACACTGGGTAACAGTCCAGTTCTTCTTCTCCTTAGCCCAGGTAAGATTCTTCAGACATTGTCTGTGGTTCAGGAGTGGCTTAACAAGAGGAATATGATAACTGTAGCCAAATTCCTTGACACGTCTCTGTGTGGTGGATCTCCCCAGCCTCAGTCCATTCCTTCTGAAGTTCACTCAAATTCTTGAATCAATTTTGTTTGACAATCCTCATAAGGCTGCGGTTCTATCGGTTGGTTGTGCATCTTTTTCTTCCACACTTTTTCCTTCTACTCAACTTTCTGCTAACATGCTTGGATACAGCACTCTGTGAACAGCCAGCGTCTTTGGCAATGAATGTTTGTGGCTTAACCTCTTTGTGAAGGGTATCAATGATTGTCTTCTGGAAAACTGTCAGATCAGCAGTCTTCCCCATGATTGTGTGGCCTAGAAACCAAACTGAGAGACCATTTTGAAGGCTCAGGAAATCTTTGCAGGTGTTTTGAGTTGATTAGCTGATTGGCATGTCACATATTTTAATTTGTTGAGATACGTGTGAGCCAAAATCATGACAATTAAAGGAACCAAAGACTTAAACTACTTTAGTCTGTGTGCATTGAATTAATTTAATACATGAGTTTCACAATTTGTGTTGAATTACTGAAATAAATGAACTTTCCCATGACATTCTAATTTATTGAGATGCACCTGTGTAATGCATACTTAAAGTTTTCAAACTGTGTTGCAAAGAGTAAAATGTAGATTGGAGTACCAGACTTTTACATTTAAATAATATTTTAAAACATTTTAAGACTCATTAGAGTATTAGTAGACTGTCAGTTAAGGGTTAAGGTTGGTAGAATAAGTTTAAGAAGTATAGTTGCAAAGTTACTTATGATTAGTAGAATCCCTAAACTGGACTATCAAAATAAAGTGTTTGATTTTAATATACTATTTATTATGCATATTAAATGCTTCTTTTTTGTGTTCTTTTACAATCTTTTTTTTTTTGGTATAAATGTCTTGAGAAGGTTGCATTAAAAGATATGTAAAATCAAGTTTATTATTATTATTATGAAGACGGAAATAATTTTTTTTATTCTATTGCATTCACTCCAAAAAGTATAGGCCTATAGTAATAGTTGTTTTTGGAATGCTTATTGAGAAAAATACCAGTGTCGTTATTGTTAAATAATGTTATTTGTTAGTTGAAATAAAAGAAAATATAGATATTAGATGAAAAACTGCCTGGAAAATAAACTGAAAATAAGGCACTAAATTTACTAAAAGAGAAATAAAAATAAAGTAGTGCTATCAAGCAATTTATCATGATTACCCATCTAGCACAGTCCTCTCACTTTGTGCAGGTGAGAGAACATCCCTCTTTTTCTTCTATTAAATATCACTAGTTGGGAGATAATAGCAACTTCCTGAGCTGACAGTAAAGAAATATCACCACCTTACCTCACAAAATTGCCAAGAAAATGAGGGATCATCACCTTTATATCTGTTATCAGTGTATGTTAAGTGCTATTTTGATACATTAAGTCTTTTTTCAACTCACTGACTTCACTGAGTGCGGCCTACTGTACCTACATTTGCTAGGGATTGGAAAAGAAAATGGAAACAAACGTATTCTAAGCACAAAAGTTTTGGCTGCTTCTCAAAGGGAAAATGAAGTAAAATCTTTACTTGGAAGTTGATTAGCAAAATTGGAACACCTCCATACCCACCTTAAAAAGGATTCTTATACGTATCTTATACAGGGTGTAGAAAAGATAGATATTTAAAGTAGCTCTTTAAAGACTACTGGTGTCATATTCCTGGATCAGCAGTGAATAACTGTTTTAGAATTATTGTAAGCATGTCATTTACATTGACAGAGAAAAGGAAATCTGATCATCACTGTTGTTCTGTAATACCGTGTGGTGGGGCTTCAGGGAAACATTTTTCATGAGAACACAAACTTTTTAAAGCAGAACAACAATGAGATTAGATGTTAGATGATGTTATATACTTCACAAGATTACAACTTAAAGGGATAGTTCACCCAAAATGAAAATTCTGTCACTAATTACTCACCCTCATGTCGATTCAAACCTGTAAGGCCTTCGTTCATTTTCTGAAAACAAATGAAAATATTTTTAATGAAATCAGAGGGCTCTCTGACCCTGCATAGAGAGCAATACAACTACCACGTTCAAGGCCAAGAATGGTAGTAAGGACATCATTAAAATTGTCCACGTAACATCAGTGATCAACTGAAATTTTATGAAGCTATGGAAAGACTTTTTGTGCACTGAACATTTTCGTATATATATATTTATTTGCTTCTTTTCCATTTTGCATTTACTTGTACTTTTACGTTCTATACTTAAGTATGTTTACGATTTTAAAAAATCCTTTTTGTACTCACATACTTTAAGATTTTTACTCAAGTAATATTCCAAATGGTGACTTCAACTTCTGCCAAAGTAATTTTCTGGTAAGATATCTGTACTTGATATATAACTTTCAGGTACTCCACTGAGTGTCTTTTGCACAGTCTGTTTTTTTTTAGTTTATGTATAGGAAAACCTTTATACATATATCAGTTGAAAAATACATAAAAAAAAATACATCACGGAAAAATACATCAGTTGAAAAATTACAATACATAATGCATTCACTTATGAACTTCAGTATTAGTTTCTATCTTACCTT